>NW_028186482.1:355721-448642 GCF_003343005.1 Rhea americana
GGGGGGGGGGGTCCCTGAGAAACTTTCTGTGGGGGCCTCTGGGCAAGCAGGTGAATGAACTGTGGCTTCTGGAGGATGTGATACAAAAATTGTGATAAGGCTCCTGTGTGTCTGAACTGGGCTGGATGTGACCATTATGGGGTGAGCTAAGCCCATCTCCAGTGCACCCCTCGCTGAACAGGAGACATCAAAGAGATTTCCTAACTGATTATGCCCCAAATGTCACTTGCTCTGGAAGGATGTAATCTAAGTAAAAGCATCTGTTGTGGCTGAGCAGAGGAAGTAACAGAAGGGTGAACCCACTATCCTGACAAGGCATTAAGGTGATATGGGATGAATCCTGCTTGGTGGTGGTGAGGTAGGAGTATGTATTCAGCCCTCATAAGTATTGTATCTCAGTGACTCCCTGTGAAGAGATGTCTCGCCTTTTCCTTGGGGCAAGCAAAAATTTGTTGTAAGCTGCATTTAGGATGTAAATGGTGTATATTCTTTTAAAAATCACCTCATCCCTAGTGGTCAGGTAGAGGTAGCTGAGCGGATACAGTTGTCTGTATAAAATGTTTCCTGAGGGCTCAGTCCTGCAGCTTCATGAGAGAGGAGTTTTCAGGAGGGCAGAGTATAAATAGGGGCACCTCCACTAAGCAGAGAATCTGACTGATTACTTCCATCCTTGAGTGAGTGGGTGAAAAACAATAAAATACCAATTCTTCATGAAATGTTTTGAAAAAATTCTGCATAGAAGCATCTGAACTTCCTGTTTCAGCACGGATGAGTGCAACAGTGTGTTTGGCTCTCCTGAATTATAGCAGTTCCCATAGCAGGCAACCCCTGCTCCTGCCTGGCCTTTACTGGACTTCTTTTGCTCCAGCTGTTCTCCCTGGCCAGGCTCTCTGTTTGCCGGTCAAGACCTAGGCAGCTTTGACCATAGTCCTTCTACAGCCCTTCAGGGAGCAAGTAGGCACAGGAGAATATGATATTGTGGTTGTAAAAGGGTCCCTTACTTGGGTTGTCTCCATAGGAGCTGAGCTGGTTGAGTCGGAGTGCCTTTCTGCATTGGAGAAGCCCCTGGGGACCCACTCTTGCCTTCAAAGACTCTTCTCTTGCAACAGCAAGGAAGACCCAGTCCTGTTTATTAGTTAGTTATGAGCAGTGAATAAGAAAATGGCACCTGATTAAGTTGCATGAGATTTTGAAAGAATTAAGAGCCTGTGAATGTGACAGATCAAAGTTTGGTGCCTGGACAAGTGGTGTTCTTTGCCCCATATGTCAGCCCTAGTTTCCTCTGTGGGTTTATGGAGAAGCTTAGATGTGTTGCCTGTGGTCTGTCTCCCTGCCTCTCTTGCTCACTTGTGGAATTCAATAACAGAAATCAGAGAAACAACCAATGCAACAATATTTCAAGGCACCTTAGAGGTGAAATTTTATAGAACAAACAATGCCCAGAAAATAATGCCGCAAAGAAAAACAGTATTCCACCAGAACCCTAAACCAGCCTCTGTAACATGTCCAGCTGGAAACTTTGCACTGCCTAGTCTCTTCTGGAAAAAGGCAGCTGGACACACAGATATTTTTATTTTTATCCTGATTAAAACATGAACTTTCTATTGGAGACAGGGCATCTTTGCATGGAAACTGAAACTTTTTAGGCTGTATATGGTTGGCCAAATTGAAGCTTGAAAAGCTCAGATCCTTAGCCAATTTTTTCTAAACCTCTTTGGTTTGGAAATCAAGCCAAAAGTCTTGAGATGGGGCCTCCTTATTAGATTTCCACCATTTCTCAATTTTGTCCAAGACAAACCCCCCCCCAGAACCCCCCCCAAAAAACCCCCAAAAACCCAAAACCCCTCAAAAAACAAACAAAACAAAACAAAACAAACAAACAAAAAAAAAAAAACACAAAAAACCCTTTTTGGTGGCTCTAGAGATGTTTCAGATTGATACTGTAGAGCCCAGAGCAAAGTCATGAAAGTACAAAGTCTGAAAAGTTTACAAGGAAAAAAATTTGAGGGTTGAGTTTGATCTCCATTTAATACAAACTGATCTGCCTAGCTCTGATTTTGATTTGAGGATAAGTGTGAGAAGTGAAAAATAAGACTGACTAGCCCACCATGACCAATTCCTTTGGTATCTTTCCCAGGAAGAACATAGAATATTCCTACAAATGCTCCAAGTGGTGGGTTGGTGTGTTCAGCAATAGGGATGTTCACAGGACAGCTCCCTAACTCGTGTCTGTTTAACTAGCAGTCTGGCATTGCTATCTCAGTGTGGCTTGTGAGCCCTGTGGCAGGGTGCTTATCCTCTATAAATACGTTGTACTAGCTCAGCATCTACAATCAGTACATAATCACAGAGTCAGGGAAAAGAAGGGTGATTTTCTAGCCCCTCTCTCCAAAACCAGAACTTCCAGATGTCTGAGGTGTCTGTATTCTGGGCTGCTGGGGAGATCATCAACTGGGAAGACTGATGTAATTAAGGGGAATTTGATAGGAGTCACAGTAAATATTGTTATTTTTAATTAATAAGAGGCTGCTTTTCCATCACAGTAGTGTTAAGGTTTAGAGGAGGAGATCTGCAGCTGCACAGTCAGAAGTGTTCCCAAACTGTAAATCAAGGTCTGCTTGGTTGTGTTGGTCTGATTTACAGCTCGGCTCTGTGCATTGTCCCTAACTGGCAAGTCACTGAGCCATTGAAGCCTTCAGCCGCCGAGAGCACCAGGCAAAAGGCAGCTGTCATAATGAGAAGATGATGCCAGGTATCAGCTGAAACCATACCCTATCCAGTATTTGGAGAATGTGGCTGGAAATTGCTATGCAGGTGGATGAAGATGTGGATGTTTGGGAGCAGGACTGGTCCCAGCTACTTTCCTCTATCTCGTACCTCGAAATATGTTATCTGGTGCAACACAGAGCTGTTTGTGGAGGACTTCTCCTCTGAGGACTGACCTCTGCATGATTATCCTGATGACTTTTCTCCTCAGCTGGCACAGTTAGTGCTACAAAGCCTAAGTTTGGGTACAGCACTTCTGGGAGGTGGAGGCCTTGCCTAGAGGTATGAAATACTTTAGGAAGTGGCAGCATAGCTTATGCTTCACCTCCCTGGTCTGTGGAGTAAGAACTGGACTCCTTGTGCTGTTTTCACATGCCTTGTGTTTAATTCCTCTCAAACACCCTATGCATGACAAAATAGACAGCTACCTGGCAGAGCCATCAGAGAACAGCGTACACCCCCACAGTGGAGAGCTGTGGGGTTTTTTTTGCTGTGACAAGCAGCCTTATGACGGGGGATTTGGCTGAGTGCAGCCTGCCCTTCCTGCTGCCCCCCCCCCCCCCACTCCCCAGCTATGTTCAGCTCTGCCTGAAGCCTTGTGGCATTTGCTGCATCTGCTTCCCTCACCTAGACTGGCTTCTCTGATGCTTCAGGGGTGAGTCAGGGATTCCTGCCCTGTTTGTTCAGGACCTACTTGAGGAGAGTCCTGTCAAGGTGAGCCTTTGGGACCTACCACTGTGCAGAGCCTCTGTTGAGACCTGTCCTGCTTTGCAGAAACAGCAGAGCATAATACTCAAGACTTGCATAATCCTGCAGAGACAGAGGTTTCCAGGTGCTCTGGCAGATCTCATGGTCACCAGCCTGCCAACTTCATTGCTTCCTGGGGGAAAGAAACACCTTACTTAAACCCCAGCTCGCATGAGGCGAGCAGCAACACGGGCTCCCTCCCAGTGACTGTACAGATGCACCACAGCTTGCTGTCTTGCTGTACTCAGCAGAGGGAGCTGGAGAATGAAGCCTGGAAAGGATGAGGTTGCTCAGTTTGGGGTTCCCTCCAGCCTATGCCACAGGTCCCCTGAAGGTGTTGTATTGCTGTGTGCCTTGCAGTGAGGGAACTGGCTTGTGGGCCTATGGGATTTTCTGGAGAAACTGCTTCTTGTACAAAGCGCTGCTGTACTGCAGCTCTGGTGTCACCAGCCGCCGGCACATGTGCTCTGTCTTCTTGTCCAAGCCCTGCTTGAGGTTATAACCTAATATTTTGGCATTACCATGTTGCAGTGGCAGCAGGGAAGAGTCTTTGATGTCTTTGGGGGCGACACTCCCTCTTTCTTGCAGGCAAATCCTTGCCAGCTCTGCTTGTCTCTCCTGAAGTGCCCTTACTTCCTGCTGCATGCGTTCTCTGCCGATATCTCGATCAATCCTCTCCCAGAAGGTCTTGTTGAAATGAATGTAAATTTCCCAGTCCAGCCTGTTCCAGTCCTTTATCTTCTCCACCATGCTGTCTGAGAGGGGAGACCTGGTACTGCTATCCCTGCTGTTGAGTGGGAAGGACACAACACTGTCCAAGTCCCAGCACAATATCTCCTTCAGCAGCACCATGGACTCATCAAAGTACTCGGAGATAAGGAGCAAGTCAAAGGAGGCCTCAATGGCTTTCAGCATCAGCTGCACACGCTTTGGTGAGATGTCTCCATCTGGATTGAAGCCAAAGTCGAAGGTCATGAGGTTCCTGGCATAGTGGCTGTCGCCGGCTGCGGGGTTGTAGAAGCGGTAGGGCTGGCTAAGGAACTCCTCCAGGCTGTGGGCACGGGAAAAGGCTGATGTGCCCTTGTAGTACACAAAGGAGGACTCCATGAGCTGCACTGGGTTTCTCAGGATGGAGAAATAGATGGCTGTGCTTGGTACCACTCTCTGCACCTGTGCAGGGAGGAAAGTAGGTTTAAAGGTGGGGAGGAAGGGAGAATAGGCTATTTTGCTCCTTCCCATAACACTGGCTCAGGGGTTTGAGATGGTGGGTGCTATAGATGGCTGGGAGAAGGTTTCAGGGAATGATTCATCAAAGCAGTATTTGTGTCAGCTTGGGGGAGCCCTATAAGAGATACATGGGCAGGGGAGCAGCCAAAGCTTTACCCCTGAGTTTTGCCACAGTGGGGTGTCCTGTCACTATGGGGCTGCAGATCCTAATGTTTTGCTTTTCACCAGACCTTCATGACCTCAAGTGGCATTCAGAAGGGTGGATTCTGAGCATGGCTGGCCTGAAATAGCAAATGTGATACCTTTAAGTTGTTTTCTTGTAGCTGGCACCCTCCAGTCCTGTCTAGGCAATAAGACTTCCTCTAAGTACCACTGCACAAGAATGAGATGTTAATTGCTGACTGCTGCAGACACCTTCCTCTGGCTTCTTTCAGGAATGTGCCTCAGTTTACAGCACAATGACCTGTCAAACCTGTTGATGGACACTCTCAGGAGCTGGAGATAACACATAGGGTACTAATGGGCAATCCTGATTCTCCTTAGCTTCATCCTTGAAGAGCCTACATTTCTTAAAGTTGTCGCACCTTGTTTCACACTAGCCTCTTTTATCCTACCCATTCCCCCCTCCCTCGCCCCTCCACAAGGCATCGAGGCTTTGTCCCTTACCTCTGACTGTAGGAACCGCATATGGTGGCAGAGGATGTTGAACTGCGGAGCATTGCCAGGAGAGAACCCTTGCACATACCTTGCTAAGAAGTGGTGTGGGTAAAAGAGCTGGCTGCCACCCTTGAGGGGGAAGGCAAAAGTGAGGTTGTGCATCTCACCAAAGCGGAAGAGGATGTTCATGACAGTGCTACTGGCACTCTTATGGACTTTCAGAAAAACGATGTTGGTCTTGGGTTTGCATGTAGCTTCTTGAGAAGAGATTCCCTTGACCTGCTGGCCTTCTCCAAGTGCTGCCTTTTCAATTGTAGGCACTTCTGCCCAGCTTGGCAGCAATCCCCTTTTCAGGCCTGTCCTGTAAAACTCTTCTGCCTGTATGTCTTGAGCTGGTTTTACCATAGCATGGTTAGGAGAGCTGACCAGTCTGGGAGAACCTGTGGATTGAAACTGGCTTTCTAACGACACCTGCATTGTCCTGAGTGGTGCTGTTCTTATATGCTCCTCTCCAGTGATGCTGTTTGCAAAGGTCTTCAGGATGCTATCAGCAGCCTCTCTCGTAACTGTGATACTCCCAAGAATACTTGGAGAAGGAACCTCTTTGGCTGCCTTTCTACGGCCAAGAAGGTGGGATTTCAACGTCTTGGATGAAAGATAGGTTTTCTTCATCTTGTTGCTTTCTACAGGTTGCTTTGTCCAGAATGCCTCTTGACTATCTTGACTGCTTTCCAGCAGTGTTGTCTGGCTGAAGTTTGGCTGCAGCTGAAAAATGTATTGTGTGCTCTTTGTTGAGGTGGGATCTGGCATGGCTTTCTTTTGCCTGTGTGGGGCAACATCTTTCACTAGCTGCTTAGGAATCTGTAAGATAGAGCTGGGTCTCTTCTGGTTCTTGCCTGTGGTCTGCTGCAGGGCGTTTTCCAGTTCACACCGGCAATTTCTGTAAAAAGGAGGCCATGAGCGGTCACTAATGTGCAGTCCCTCCCGCTGATCCCCACCCCATCCAGGACACAGCTTAGTCTCTCAAGGGTGGAAATGCTGTCACCCCAGGAGGTTGTGCCGTCCTCTGTTCTCAGAGGTTTTCAAGACCTGCTGGGACAAAGCAAAGAGCAGCCTCATCTGGCCCTGGAACAGGTCCTGTACAGGGCAGGGGTTGGGCAAGATATCCCTGGAGGTTCCTTCCCACTGGAACGATTCTGCAATTTTAAAGAAGATCTCTTCTTTAAAGAGATCCATCCATTGCTGGATGGTTTTGAGGATAGCAGTTCTGAGCTATCTCAGCTGTCAGTAAAAGACTGGAGAACAGAGGTGCAGGTTTAGAGTCCTGCTTGGAACCTACTTGGCAGGCTGTAGCTTCTCCACAACTTGAAGAGTGACCAAGAGGAGAATGAGGAGGCTGAAGGAGATCCAGAGCCGACCTAGCTGACATCTATATATTGCTTTCAATTTCCTGCAAGGAAGCAGATGTTTCAGACCATTAATTAAATTGTATGAGTAAAAGGAATATGTTTGTGAGGCACAAACGAGAGGGGGAAGAGGCCTTGAAACTCCTACAAAAGATGTGACTCCTGTCAGAAATTAGATTTTTTTTTTTTTTTTAAGTATAAGGTCATGTTTTTATGGGTGGAAGGAGATGCAGAGGCAGTAATAACTGATAAACCTCACTGTGCTCAAGGAGTGCAGCCTAGTGGCAATTCCCAGCTGGAATACGAATATTGCACCAAAAAGTAAACAGTGATAACCATAAAGTCACTTGGCTGCTCAAGAGTGTCTTACCACCATGGCCTGGATGCTGACTTCAGCAAGAATAGATGCTGCTTATGTCTACCCTGTCCTGCGTGGCCTAGATGTATCCTGGCCCTATCTCTATAAACAGAGATGATAAATCTTTATTTTCCCCATGCCCCACATCTCTGTATTTCTGTCATTAGAGATGTTCCTGGGCAGTGATTAACCTACAACATAGGCTCCAGTTGTGGGTGCAGACACGATGGTGGGGAGGTCTCATCTCTCTTGGAAAGCTGGAGCAGATACAGTTCTGGATCTGAGGAGCAGTGTTTTAACTAAAACCTGTTATGTAGTAAAGATAACTTCTTTACAGATGAAGTCATGAAGAGCTGTTTGTGAGTGGTGAGCTATACCTCTCCATCGGGCAATATGGCTTTGCCTGAGGAGGGAAAAGAATTGGTCTGGACCTCTCGTTTCTGCTCTGGTCTGCTGTGTGGACCATTTCTGAGTCAGATGAGAACTACAGGGATGTGGGAGTGAGCCCTGAAGCCTATTTTTAAGCTGGTCTTCTGAGCCTATAATGGCAGCACAAAGTCTTCTCTGATTTCCCTAGTGCTGTTCAGGAAGTCATTGGCACTATGTGATGGGGCTTTGTGGGTCTCTCTTGTGTGTGAGCAACTTCAGAAACATCTGAAATATGAAAAACATCTCTGCAGGATTCTTACTGTTCATAGGGGTTGTTGCAAACCATAGTGGAGCTCGACCTTAAAACTGTTAATACAAATCAGTTGTTCTGCAGAGTAGAGCAGTTGGAGGGCTAAGCTTCCTGGAAAAAGGATTAGCTTGCATTTCATTTCTACTGATTTCTACTTAGGGGCCTATTGTTACTTAATAGGAGCTGATTTGCACCAAAAATCTGGTTAATACCTCTCTTGTGGATCATTCATTGAGTGGGAATCCAGCCTGCAAGATCCAACTTTCTGATACTAACCTCTCAGAGGGAGAGGGCAGGCATTAGCTGTTCTGTTGACACTGCTGAGATTGAAATGGAGGGCTCTAAGTAGGAAGAGCAAAGGAAAGCAGAAATCTGAGCACAGTCTTCCCATTAGCCAAATTCTAACAGCTGATGCACATTTTCTGATGCTACTTGTTCCTTCAGATGCTTTTATCAGAGGACAGTTTTGGACAAGAGAGTGGGCCTGGGACCACACAGACTTTTCAAAGTTCTTCATCTCTGTGGTGCTTTGTCTATTATACTGGGCAATCTTTTGACATGTGGAAAAGTACATTGGCTATCATTACTACTCAATAAGCTAACACAAACAAGGGCTATCTGAAGTCATCACTTGCATCTCATTGATATTGGTAAGGGCTTTGGGTTTGCTATTGAAGAATGGATTTGCTTTCATTGACTGAATGCTATGACTAACTGTGGTTTACTTGTTGCAACAGTACTTCAGTAGTTGTGCACCAGACTTGGACACTCATGGGCACAGTTCTGCTCTGATCTCAACAGTGTCAATCACTGAGATGGAATGACAGACTCCTGGGAGACTTGTAATGGCTTATGTGTTTGGGACTGTGAGGTCTAGGAAGTCTTAGGTCATGACAGTGCTGCTGAGGAAGGTTCATAAGGCATGTAATTACTAACTCTGTACAGTCAGCAAGCTGGTCATCACCAGCACAACATTTCCAAAATGTGATGACAACCTGGAGGTATCCATGGTCATCTCATTGGTTGTTGCTGTGTAGTGGTTTGCACTGGTGATGGCAGAACTACTTGGACCAGCAAGGAATCAGGTGACTGGTCTGAGTACCAGCAATGAAGAGGCTGAAGTCACTGCTTGTGCAAAACAAACTCAGTTTGAGATAAAATGTTGAGTTACTCCATGGCAGAAGCCAAGAAATAACTGGAGACTGTGCTCTATGCTGCTCATTTTCAACTCAAAGAGTAGACTGCATATGCCAAATTAGACTGAAAAAATGAGACATAGAATCTGTTGTCTAGGGTCTGGGCCACATGTGATGTGAATATCAGTCCTAATCAGATAAAGTGTTGGATTGCTAGCAATATCTGCACCAGAGCTTTGAAAAGCTCATCTGAGAGACAGGCAGCTGGCAAGCATGGAAATGGCTTGCTGCTAGGCTAGGCAAAGCAGCACAAATTGATATTACAAGTAACGGATCAGGAAAATGCAAAATGCTTAAAGTGCCAAGATATAGCTTAAAAATTTGTAGTGCTGAAAACAACCGAGTAATGATACTTCACAGTGACAATGGCCTTGAGCAGTTGATTGATTCAATGATTCAATGTGTATTGCTGGCACAGTTCATCAGGCCACCCATCTATTCTGGAGAACTGGAATTGCCACAGAGCGGTTGCAAGGCAGAGCTTGCTGAAGTATCCCAGTAGGAAGATCACTGACGTTCAGACAGACTTTTTACTGCCTGTACAATAAGAATGAGTTGCTTCAGGATGAAGCAACACCTGCTGCAAGCAGGTGTAATTTTTAATTGTTACAGTTTCAATGCGGTCTTTCTCAGTTTCAGTCTTGGCTGGAATAACAGACAGTGATTATGCTGGATAGATCTTGGAGCGATCTGAGATTTGATCTGACTCCCCCATACCTCAAGGTGCAGCTGATTTAAGTTCTGCTACCCGGCAAGTCCAAGAAAAGTGGCAAGAAGGGAATCAAGGCCTGTGATATCTACCAATATACCTAAATGTCCTCTGTTCCTGCTGCTGGTAGACCTTTGGTACATCTGCACAAACACACAGCAGCAAAGGCAGAATGGTGCCTTTTACCCTGGAAAAAGGTACAGAGTTGAACAGCACCATGCACTACTCGTATGCAAGTATTTTATGTAGTTATACTTCTGAACTTGCTTCTAAAGGGATTCCTGGGTGGTACCAAATTTACAATTGGTAGAAATTCAGATTATTCTAGTCTGCTGCTTCTTTGGAAATGACAATGTGTTGGTTGAACATGCAACATATTGCTGGTTGTTTGGGTATGATCAGGCTTAGTTATTTGCATAGCCTGTCTGGCTATGTCCCACCTGCCTGGTGGGATACATAAAGGTCAAGGAGCATATGCTGAGAAAGGAAGACCTGTGGCAGCACAGGATGCCAAGAAATTGTACTGAAGACCACAGAAATGGGTAAAATGGCACACACAGAATGAGAAGCCTCTTTTCTTGGAGACTGCAGCAATTGAACTATTTAAGGTTTTATCTGCAAGAAACCCATATAGTTTCCTTCTTTCTTCTTGCTTTACTATGGCAGGATGAGCTCATGAATGCTGGCACATTTGGGGAGTGATAAAACATTGAGATCAAAGCACTGAGAAGATGAATGTCTGAGGTGTCCAAAGCTGCTCTGTAGGGTGGGTCAGACTGCAAAGGCTGGGTGAGTGACTCAGAGCTGGTGGGCTTTAAGTGAAGAGCCCCATACAGTCAGGGACTGCATGCTATCATCTCTAAAGATGGTAAAGCAAGGTGCAAAGGTGGGTGCGGCACCCCAAAAGGTTCTTTGGCCATGTGGAGTGAAAGCTGAACTAAATTCTTAGCCATAGAGCCACAGGACCTGGATCCCCAAGTTAGCTCAGCAGGTTTCATCAAAAGCCAGTCTGTCTGTCATTTAGTTATAAGAGGTGAGACCCCAGCCTTGTTCTACTGTCTGCTCCTGGCAGGGGAGGGGTGGCATGAGGTGCTGCTTGGAAACAAGCACTGCTTGACTGTATTGGCAACTTGTACTTCCCCTCCATTTTTCCCCCACTTGAAGCAGAGAGGGTGAACAGCTTTGATCTGGTCTGTGCCCTTTCCCTGAGTGAGAAAGAAAACTTCAAATGCACCACTTGGCATGGACTATGTGGTAGACTGGTGTTTAGTAAACTGTTGCTATCCCTTGAATGCAGCCTCTGAGTCTCAGCCTGTGCTGTCTCCCCAGCACTGTGGGAGGTGGCCAAAGCTAATTTTACTAGGTGGATAGGTGGTAGAAAATGACTTCACTGATTTACTGTGGCTAGACATGCTGCAGGCAGTGAGAGATTTTGCACAGGGAATTAACTTACATGAGAACAAAAGCCTGGTTCCTCTGAACAGCTATTGGAGCTACTTTCTTCACTTGTATAGCAAACAGAAAACAGAGACACTAGTCTGTGGAAAACTCACAAGAAGCTAAGGTAACAGACCCTTTCAATTCAACATGGGCAGAAATGTTTGCTTGCTGGTGCCCAGCCTTCCCTTGAAACCAGCAGGCTGGGAAAGCCACTGCAAACCCCCTCATGCACACACACCCCGCATCTCAGCATATGGCAGCAATGCATCCAGTGCCCTGGACACTGCAGATATGTGAGGTACGTCTTTCTTGCCTGGAAATGCAAATGGATTACCAGTGAACACAGCCATGAACTCAACTCTTGCTCTTCTCTCTTCCTCATCTATCCTCTCCCAAATATAGCCTCTAGAAGAAGGCAAGTCACTCCAAATGCATTAGCTGGGATTGCCATATAAGTGATTTTTGCAGAGCCACATTTCTATTCCCCATCTGCAAGTGAGCATGCACAGTCACAGACATGCCCTTGCCTAGAATGAAGCAGGAGGAATTGGCTGCTGCTTGTCCTGCTGAGGTCTTTGCAGCTCCTCTTCCTTTGCAGCACTGGGCCTTACAAAAGATAATATCTCTGCTCAGCACAAAGGGGAGAAATGCTACTCTTGGAATTTCAGTAGAAGAGGGAGCTCAATCAATCTAAGCTTTCCCACATTTATGCAGAGCTAAAGTGCTGCCCTGCCAATTCCCATCATCACTTCAATCTCCAACCACTTCTTAGCATAGAGGAACCTACAGGGATGTGACCAGATCTGGGGACATGAGAGGTTAGCCTCATATCAGTAAAAGCTTTCTGTTTTCTTCAAAGAAAATATTATTCTACTTGAAAAAAAAGTCCACTTACATGATCAGGTACCTTTTGAATTTCAGCATGGTGAACGGAGCTTTGGCCGAGGAGCGAGTGTTTATCGTGAGGTCAGTGCGGAGACTGGGAGAATGGAAAGCAAATATGCGGTGCCTGGCTTGTGTTCTTGTATCTGCTGGCCCCTCCCCAGGGCGCCTGGTGTGGTGAGCCTGGAGCAGACCTTCGCACTGGTGCCCCTGCTCTCAAGTGCCTGCCCCCAGGGAGTGATTGCTCACTTGGAGTGGCAAATTTACACAGCAGGCCTTAGGGAGCTGCTGGCACTCAGCTGCTTTCTGCAAATCATTGCTATTTTATATAGACAGTGGGTGGACTGTCCTGGCAGCCTTGATGGCAGGAAGGAGCACATAGTGGCTGTACCACTCATGTTTGTGTCCCTGCCTTCCCCTTCAAGTTCACTCAAGGATACAGCTGTCATTGCATGTTGTTCTGTTTTGGCCTCTTGTGTCCTCCCTGCTCTGCTCTTTGTGAGCTAGCTTTGCCCCTTTTTACTTCTTCTCATGTGCTTGCCCTTTTGCTTCCCGACAAAGCTGAGGTTGTGGGTGCCTATCCCTTGATAATCGCTACACTGATATGTGTTGTGGAGAGGTCGGTGGAGACTGGATCGCATCTGCATGGCGCAGGGCTCAACCTCTCCAAAGCAGCTGGGCTTCATAAGTGCTGGGCTGTGCTTGAAGCAAGCCTGACTCGCTTCCTGTGCTTCCCCTCAGGTTACTTGCAGCTCTGAGCACAGTCCTCAATCATGCCTGAGAAGCATTTGGCCTCCTACATTATCCCTAGTCAGCTCCCTCCCTCCCATGCTGGGACTGTGCTGTATCAGGATGACCAGCTGTAGGGCACACCTGGTAGGAAGCTGGTTCTCACTTCTAAGTGCCAGTACCAGGAGAAAAGAGGGTTGCAGGGTCTGCTTCTTCCTGGCTTGTGCATAACTCAATACAGAACTGGGAGGCTGCCCTCCATGATGAAGATACACAGTTGGTCCTTTCCCCAGGATCTCTTTCCTTTTCACTAGCTCTTTCTCTGCATTCTTCTCCTCCAAAGCTCATTCCAGCATCTCACAGAGCATCAGCAAGGACGCAGCCATGGCTTTGTGTGACCAAGGATGCTAAGCCTGGATGGTAGGATGGCAATGGACCACTTGCCTAAATGGGTGGTGGAGATGGAGCATGTGGTTGTGACTTCTGCAATGAGGGCCATCAGGGCAGGCTCTGTGACACCCATTTCTGCAATGAGGGCCATCAGGGCAGGCTCTGTGACACCCATCCTGCCTTTGGGAGTCACCGGAAGATCAGGCTTCCCATGTACGCAGCCTGGCATTGGCTGAGGACACTGACACGGCATGTTTTGCGTTTGCTTGTGCCTGCATGTGTCAGGAAAAGCACAGCAGGAAGGTACACCTGTCTGAGCTCCTTTTCAGCCAAAACGTCATCTTTAGCCACAATAGTGTCAATTTTCCTCCCCTATCCCTCACAGGGAGCACAGCAGGGAGGCAGCTCATTCCCCCTTTTCCTGGCACAGGCAGGCGCCACCTCTCCCTGTCCACCTCATCAAAACCACAAGTTTACTGTAGGGCTGTTGTGTTCTCCACCCGTCCTGTGCTCCTGCTATCTACTGTGGTTGGTAGCTTATCTCGGAGACTGGGGCTGGGTGAGAGACGTGAACTAGCTTACCTTTTGCATGAGTCAAATCCCTTTCTGCTGTTGCCTTTCATTAAATGGGATGTCTGGATTAGGAGCTGGTGTTTCTTCCCCCTCCTTCTCTTCACTGCAGTCACAACCATGTCTCACACAGTCTGGGATGGATAAGTCTGGTATGTGGAAGCATGGTGCGGTAGGGCGTGTAGCTTAGGGTGTGTGAGCATCTCAAGGTAGGGCTTGGATGTAGAGATCCTGCAGGGCAAGGGGTACCCCTTCCTGGGAGCATCCGTCTGGGCACACTAGGAATGAGAAGCTCAGAAACACGAGGGTGCACAAGCAGGCTTGATCCTGATCCTATTTGGTTGTTCCCTCTTTCTAGAAGAGCTTGTGGGATTTGTCACTTCTCAGCTCAGTTGTTTCCATAAGGACAAGCCTGTTCATCATGAGTGACCCAGTTTTGGTCTCTAATAATGTTCAAGGTTTCCTGTCTTCCCATTTGCTTCCTTTCTGCATCTTTAATGGACATAACTTAATGCATCTGCGGAAGAGAAATTCAAAAAGTCAAACCTGTCTGCTTTCAATGGGGTCTGGTGACAGAAAACACAGCAGGCTGTTTTCTCTGTGCAAGCAGCTCTTTTGGAAGGCACTGGGTTGCGTTTGTTACCTTGCAAATTGCATCCCAAGGAGATTGTTTCAGAGTGTGGCAATATGGCTGCAAGTGTTATTGAGAAGGTCATGATAGTGATTTCCTGCTGCCCATTTCCAAGATGTTTTAAGATCTTTTGCAGCAGCTTCTCTCAAGAAGTATAAGATGTACTTGTAAGGAGGAGTGAGCTCTGTCTCTGCCTGCTGGACAGATCTCTCCTGACATGCCAAGCTAATGGGCTTGCTGCATTTTTGTGTGCATGTGAAGACTGTCCTGCTGGCACGGAACTACCCCAAGTGCCTGCTGCCAGGAGCATGACCCTAAATGATGGCATATTCACCGCTTGGGGACAGGCTAATTTCACTAGAAGGCAGATGAGGACCCCTGAAGGTAGGTAATAGAAGAAGCCTCTAGTTCCTTTCAGTCCCCTTTCCCTGCATTCACATTGCCATCTGAACTGTTGTGCCAAGAGGCTTCAGCTTGCCTCTGGATCTCAGGATCTTACTCATGATCACTGCTATTTTCTAGTCAGAGCAGTCACACAATAGCTTTCCTGAAGAGATTGTCTATAGGCTCCTGGGACTGTGGGTAGCCTTTTCCCAGGACTGTGGGAAAAACTGCCTATAATTGAAAAGCAGGGCTCTGCGGTCCCTTTTCAAGCCTAAATGTGGGGTTGATGTAACCAGCTACATACGGAAAGGTGAGGAGGAAAGAAGTTCCGTGACTAGGACCTCCAGCCTCTGGCTGTCAGTGTTAAATCACCCAGTAAGGACTCCCCACAGCGTGATCCACATGAAGATAGCATCCCATGAGTGCATGCATTTTTTACAACTCCTGTTGCTGTATAAAGGTCCATGCTCTGTTATTAATATCTAACGCAGCCAGGCAAGTCCTGAATTACTAACCATATCCTCCTCAAACAAACACCTGAACTCTGAAAAGACCTTTTTCTTTCTTCTGTTCTGGTTTTTATCAAATGCCAATTGACCAATCTTGTTCTCCTTCCACTTCACAATGAGGCCAATGTGTTAGGAAGGGTGTGGTTTCACCATTCAGTGAAGCTTGGCTAGCAGCAAGTGCTGCTCCGTTAGCAGCAGTCTCCTTCCCACCTGGCTCCATCTGCCTTACACCAGCACTGATGCTTGCCTTGCTCCCAGTAATCCATGTCAGGGATTAAATTGAAGGAAAACCTTTTCTGCTGATTCAGTTCCCTGTGCTGGATGGGTCAGATGGTGCCAGCACAGGGATGGTAGTGGGGCCAGAGTGATGGGTGTGTGTGAGGGAGAGCACTAGGGTTTGAGGCTAGCTATAACATCAGTTAACTTTCTCTCTTCCTTCATCTGCACTTCCCCCCCCCCCCTTCTGTAGTGGAGACAGCTCTAGCAGAAATCTGTGCATAAATTTTTGTTTGGTTTTGCTAAAGCTAGATCCATTTCCCATGAATAGCACTCCTTGTTGAGTCCCAACACATGAATAGCTGCCTTTGGGTAGTCACCATGACAGCTCTTGCTGTTAAAGATGATAAGCAGGCAAGAGCTTTCGAAGCTCAATAAAAGGAGCAATTAAATCTTTTTCTCCTGAGAGAGCTAGCATGCTGAGAGGGTGCTATGAAAGTAAGGAGGAGGAAAAAGGCCACATTCTATAGGGTGATGTTTCACTTGGCTAACAAGGGCAGAACTGATGTCTGTGCATATGTTGGTAAGGAGGAGGTAGCTGTAGCCTGGAGACTAAAGGGAGCAAAGGAGGCATCTTCGTAGAGAGCAGGGAGACTGGGTTCCTGTTGCAAGCTTGGGAACTGTGAGGAGGAAGCTACTTCTGGGACTTTGCTTTGTCAATATTCAAGAAAAGAGACTTCCCATGATTCCTTGCAGACAAGTACTGTTGGTTGCCTAAGGATGGACAGCATCATCATCATCATCATCATCATCATTATTATTATTATTATTATTACTATTTTCCCCCCTCTGTAACCAGAATGAATATCTAGATGCTTAGGCTACAGAAGAAACGCTAGCATTAGTGATGAGATGATTCCTAAGGAAAGAAAACATCAATATTGCTGTGAAACACAATAGACCTATTCAAGCAGGTGTTTGCAGCATCCCAAGATGTTCAGGAGTTAGGAAGAGAGCTTTGCAAATGGAGGCTGAGGCCAACCCCTGCGGATCTCCTGGGATAGACAGACTGATGTGTGACTGGATGGTGTCTTTGCTGGGGCAAGAGTGCTACAGGAGCTGCTCAGGATTGGCTAGTTTGCACTGGTTTTGTTGTGCTGCCAGAGTGAAGGGGTTACAGTGTTTGCTCAAACTTCTGGAAAGAGATACAATTGAGCAGGCCAAAATTGCATGGGGCAAACAGGATGAGTCAAAACACTAACTGCAGAAATCTTTTCTGGGTACCAGTGGCCGTTCCTGTGGCCGGGGCAAGAAAGGTTAGTTCTTGGCTCCTGGAGCTGCTAATGCAGCTGCTTACATAAGGAGCTAAGTTAAAACATTTTCCTGCAAACATGCAGGCTCCCTTGTTTCACACCTATTATTCTGTATATTTGTGGCTAGCTAGTGTGCAGATAGCGAAGGCTAACATTGAAAGGGTGTGGTTCATGGCCAAAATGGCAAATTTCATGATTAAAAATGGCTGTGTAGATCAGTGCTGCTGCAAGGGCATTTGGAATTACTGATGCAATCAGTTGGAAGTGAAAATTATTTGTTCTTGTGGAATGAGTGCAATTGGCAGCCCAAGGATCTCCTACTAAGTCACTTCAGTATTCCTCAGGAGTTTTATTAGGAGGGAACAGAGAGTGGTGGACCTGCTGGTGGAAATGACTTCCTACTTTTAAGTCAAAACAGATCACCTGCAAAATAAATGAAAGCCTCTTTTTGCCTAAAAGACGTATTTGGCAGCCTTAAGATTCTCAGGGAAGCCGTTAGCTGGAGGGGAAAAATGATACCAGAGGGCCATACCCAGGGTTAAAATTCACCTGGGAAGTGCCAGGAGTAAAAATAGTAGCAGTCTCATGTTAGAAGGTGGTGGCAGCTCCATGATAGTGGGGCAGACCTCCAAAGAAGCCAGCTGGAGCCTAGCTGGTATTGGGAGTTGATAAGTCATCCCACAAGGTAGGATTGAAGGTGGCATAGGCTGTGTCTGTGGTAGGAGTCTAGGTAATAGAGGTTGGAGCTGACTGGCTCAAGACCAGTATTCCTTTGCTCTGTGCAGGTAGCTAGACTTTGAGAACCTGGAGGTTGTTCCCACAAAGAGAAATCAGAGAAGTTACATCCATTTTTTGACTGGGTCCATTTTCTCACCAAGGATGACCAAAAGCTCAAGCCAGAGAGAGGAGCAGGGCTGAATCCTCCATGCTGCTGAGGCTGTCAGGCCCATTCCTGCTCACATTCACTTCAGCATTTTTTTCCCCACTGTCTTTATTTCTTTATTTTGTGATTTTGTGCTTTCCTTAACCAGGGACTTAGCTGCATCATCTTCTGCTTATATACAAACAGCTTGACCAAATAATTTGTAACCTGGCAGCTTTTATATTAAGATCTCAAAAAGGCTAGAGCTGAGAGTTTGCTAGGTTTTAGTGCAGCTGAAAAAATCAAGAGATACACATGTCTTTCTCCAGCAGCAGTGTTATGGCACCAGAAGCAGTGACAGAATGGGTCTGGGAAATATTGCTTTCCTGGGTCTGCAATACTTCCTGCAGATAACATGAAAATTTCTGACAGAGAGAAACCTTAGAGAGAGAGATAAGGAGTTTTCTCCTCCAGCAAACTCTTAATACAGCTTTTCCATTGCTTTTTAGACCAGTTTCCAGACAGACCTATTTATGAAATGACCCTCGATAGTTTCTAAATGACTTCCTTCAGGGAATCCAGCACACCCTGTTATCAGAAACATGCCAGTTTGTTTTTCAAGTCATTCTGAAGTCTATCACACAAAGGGCCTCACCTTTGTTTCTGGGCAGCCACAGCCACCATTCCATTAGCACCTACTTAAGTTTATATTTAGTTAATCTTACACTTTACAGGCTGAGTGGAGCATAGCAAGTTAATTAGTTCCTATTGAATAATGGTAACTGAGGCCTTCCTGAAGTCTCAGTGGTGAGGTACCCATAGCCACCAGTTTCCTTTGAAAGGCTGTGGGTCATGTGTGCTTAGTTCTTACAGACCCAATGGGAGCAAATGCAGCAAGCTGTGAAGTCAGGAGCAAAGTGTTGTTATAGACCAGCTGAAATTTGGACTGGTACAGACATGCCATGGATTAGGAGCTACTTGGGATCCCCTCCGGCGTCATGATGGAATATGTTCCTCTGAGTATCTTCCCAGCTTGCTAATGAGAGCAGGCATACTCTGGCTGTGCAGGGGGGTTAAGGTAGGGACTTTGCTAGTATCAAACAGCACTTGTCTTTACGGTGAAGGTGAGAGAGCAGGTAGATGTGCTGAGGTTTTGGTGAGCAGCATATTGTTGCTGCTGGCTTTATAGTTTTTGTTTTGCACTGGGACTTTGGCCTTAACTGTACACTTATTTGTTCTTTAATCTTGATCACCTTATCAGAAACCTTTGAACAACCAAAAACATCTCCACTCACCTTGGGAACAGGCTTTGCAATTTCTTTTTGGTTTGTTTTGTTTTCTTGCCAGAGACCTCAGAGATTAGAGCACTCTCTCACAAACCCAAGCCTTGTCTTGAAGTCTCTGAAGCCTGTAATGCTAGCAAGACTTTAATGCTGGTGAGATCTTATCTACTTCTGGAAGCCAGTTCTTGCCTTTCCTTCCCAGAAAGGAAGAGGTGGAGGTGCAGGAGATGTGTTTGTTCTTCCCAGCCCTTCTCATAGACTCTACAGAGACTGAAGGCATCTAGCTTCTCTGTGGCCATGGGAGAAGTTGGCAGTGTGAGTCTGCCCTAGCATCTCAGCCTCCATCTATGGCAAGGCAGAGATGTGTTCTGCAGGTTATGCGTCATGTCCTGTTTCAGATGATGAACAATGGCAATAATAGGACACTGGTTCTTCCTTCAACTTATGTCTTAACCATGAAGGCAGAACTTCTCCAAAACTTCAGTGGAGAACAGATTGTGCGGGGACTTGGCTCATCTAACTCTGTAATCCCTTCAGGAACACAGTAGGAAATCAAAATAGTCTGTGGGCTCTCTCTTGTCCTGTCTGAGATCCTGAACTGTAGGATAGCAGGGTGCAGACCTGAAAGAAGAGTATAATTTAGGACTATATTAGACTATATTGCCAAGAGCCTTGTAGGATCCCAGATCTTCTGAAGGAAGTAGTTCCTGAGGGCTCTCTGTGTCTTCATCTCCAAATCAGAACATGAGGTTACACAGTACTGGAAGGACTTACTAGTTTGTTTATAGGTGCCTAGTAACAGAAGGAAAAGTGGGCATCCCAACTGCAAGTAGCCTCGCATCCCCCTTGATGGTGCCAGTGGCCATGGGTAACCCATTACTGCCAAGGATGAGGCATGGGGAGCTTACCAGTGATTACTATGCTGGTGTTTGGCCAGGTGTCCTCCCTCATCCCTGAATCAAGCTCCCACCAGCATTCCTTGTTTAAAGGTGTTATTACCCAGCCTGATGCTGTTTGGATCTCACTATGTTTGTCAGTGAGAGTTACACAGCATGGAAAAACAGGCAGGGCTTTGCTAACCAGTTCCCTCTATGGAAGACATCCTACAGTATTTTCTTCCAGGAGTGGAATCACTTTGCAGCCTATGTTTTAGGCATGCTACCTCTCCAGTCTATTCTTGCTCTGACCCACAGCAAGGCATTCTGAAATGCTCACTTGTGGCAGGAGGTTTCTGGAGGACCTAGTGAAGAGGTTTGATGCAAGTGATCCCAAAGTCTTCAGGAGTGCTGCTAATGGAAAATGAGGCTGATGCCAAGCTAAGGAAGCTGTATGTAGTCTGGGAGGCCTAAGGCCAAAGCTGAATGGGAAGAGAAAGGCAAGTGGAAAGGACTGAATGCAATGTGATACAGAAAGGAGGATGGAGGAGATGATAGAGAGGAGAAACAAGCAATATAGGAAAAGTATGTTTCTCCTCTTAGTCAAGTGTCCTTTTCCTTGGGGGCTCTGGAGTAACTCAGCCTTTGTGCTGTGGTTGCAAATAGTTGGTGTGTTTTTCTCCCGGTGGCAGAAATACTGTGATGTCTTTAGGACTCTGCAGCCAGTGGAAGTTGTGTAGCACTGTCTGACCCAGAGGAGCAGGTATAGCCCCACACAGAGCTGGATGAGGTGGTTGAACCCTATGTCTGTCCTGGCCAGCACACAACAAAATAGCAGAAATAGTGCTTAAATGAAGGCTAGATGGAAGAATCGTATCAACCAACTGAAACCAGGTGGAGCAGACATTTACAGAGCAAATGCCTTTGAAACAGATCAGCATGCAAACAGGGTGGAGACCCATGGTCTGAGGCCACCTCCTGTTTATGGAAAGCATGACAAGCAACCTAAATAAATCTTAGTGCTCATCTGAGGAAAAGAACCTTTAGGGAAATCGAGGAAATTGCTATATTTATGTTTTCTAGGAAAACCGCAGCACATGAATGTTAAATAACTTCCCAGAAGGTTTGGATTTGTTCTCAGTGCTTTGGCATCTGGAGGAGTGATGAGGAAGGATGTGCCCCCTCCCTGACTCCACCTGAGTTGTGTGCCCTCCCCTCCCCCTTTGCTTCCTTAGCCTGTTTCTCCTGGCCACACTTTCCAGGGGGAGCAGTAAGGTACAAATTCAGACTACAGGGTAAAAACAGCATTGTGTGGGGGAGGTTTCTTGCGGTAGATTTTATGTCACTAATGGCAGACAGTTTGCTTCTGTTCCCTTCTCAGGTGTGAGCAGGCCATGCTCCCTTTAGCACAACTGCCTGGTAAAAGCAGGTAAAAGCATAGCTCTTTCCTGGCCTTGTGGAGTCAATGACCATTCTTTCCCTTCACTTGCCTGTGGCAAAAGGCAAGTTTCCTCCTGGTAGGCTGGACCCTCCTCATCTCCCATCTCCAGGGGTGAAGGGAGCTGAGCTGACCGTCTGGTGGGGACTGCCACATGGCAGGGCAGTTTAGGGTCTACAAATGCTGGGACCCAACTCCATCTAACACTGTGTGCTCATCTCTCCTCTGCTTCCTTCCCCTGCATGCAAGGAAGGGTCCAGGAGCAGTCACGCCATGGGTATGCTAGGCAGTGTAATTAAAAGCTAATAACTCATCTTGCTCGAAGAGCTGAGCTAGGATGCAGAATTTCCCCTTTCTTGCCAAGGCAGCCGTGATTTGACAGAGACCTGGCACCCTGTACAACCATTAAGCCCACATCCAATGGAGGACAGAGGATCCTGGGTTTGAAGAAGTCTGGTCCTTTATTTCAGTGTGAGCTATGGGGCAGCCTTGGGAAACATGGTCTTAAGGGGTCCTAGGACAACCACCATGACTATGTTGGTTGTGATATAGCCAGTGTCCTACCTTCTGCCTGTGAGGTTGAGATGGGAGGAAGAAAAATTTGAGCAGTGATGGAGGGCCGGCAGAGAGATTCTGCAAAGTGTTCTTGTGTACACCCTGCAAGGGAGGACATCCTAGTATGACACTAGGATGTGCCCTTGGGAGCAGACAGGGGGGAGAACTGGGAGTCAAGGACACTAATCTGAAAGAAAATCGCTATTTGAAGTGTTGTATTGGGATTCCCAGCCACCAGGCACGAGATAATGCCAATCTATATCGTGTTTCTTTCTGTTTGCTTTTTTTTTTTTTATTTTTTTTTATTTTTTTTTTTTAAAGAACGGATGCAGCACATTGTAAACTCGCTTGAAACAAATTCTGCCAGTTAAGAGCCTGGTAGTCTGCCCACTACAAGACTAAGAGAGGGCTTCCTTTATTATTCATTTAACAGCCTCTTGTCTAAGACCTCTTAAGACGTTGATTCATCACACTTGCAGTCATGATGAAATGTAATTATTGTGTGGATTGTTGTCAGATAGGAGGTATACATGGTTAAATAAGACTTTTGTATCTTGTCTTCATGTGCTCTGGGATGTAATGGCTTGATTTTTTTCTCCCCATGTCCCAGCTACTCACAAATGAACCTCAGTACAGTAAGAAAAAGGACTACAAAGTTAAGAGTTTGCACTTAGACCATTATTTGCACTTAGACCATTACCGCAGAGGTGCCTCCTCATTCACTGAGAGTGAGAGACTTTGTGTGAGGCTGGGTCAAACGTACACAGTAAATGATTCTTGCTGGGATTTTGATGGTGGAATCCCACCAGCAAGGAGGAGAACAAGAGGACCAATGCTAACATCCTTGAATGATTTGGAGAAGGAAGAATGCCCTCTGGAAGAAAGCAAAAAAGCAATAGCTAGGCAGAAGAACGAGTTTGAAAACAACTATCCAGAGATATGGGAGTTGTGTGAGGGACGCAGGACCTCTGCAAGCCAAGCTCAAAGGAAAGAAGGTAAACACCAGAAGATGTTCTTGGACATAGGCAGCACCACTCTGTGTTGCTAGCAATGTGCATACATTCATATTTTGGCTTTTCTTCAGGGATTTTCATGCAGGAGACACTGTGTCTTAGCCTTCTATTCAGGCAGAGCTGCAGTCAGAGGCTACTCACAACAGCCATCCTTCCATGCATGAAGATCTTAACTCTCAGAGCTTTCAGCAAGTGTTTAATCTTCTCTGCTCCCCACAGGGAGGAGAGGCTTATTGGTGTTTGTCTAATAGATGTCTCCTACAATAACTGCAGTGCTGGTGTCCTCCACCACAAGTCATCTAGGTGACCGAGATATTAAAACCTCTGCATTTTTTACTGCTTGTCCCTGTAGGGGTCATCGAAGCAGCATGGAAATCATGGGTAGCTGCCTAGAGAGAATCCCAGTAAATGGCTGGGACTGCTCAAAAGCTCCACGCCCTAGCACTGTGCTCAAGATAACTCCATGGCAATTTATGTTGGGAACATGCTTGCCCTTTATTGCCTA
This sequence comes from Rhea americana, assembly GCF_003343005.1. Taxonomy (NCBI): domain Eukaryota; kingdom Metazoa; phylum Chordata; class Aves; order Rheiformes; family Rheidae; genus Rhea; species Rhea americana. The sequence continues at coordinate 379,062 of NW_028186482.1, forward strand.
TCCTTCTGATCCTCTCTGTGCCATGGCTAGATACGGTGCCACAACACAGCTGGGCTAGCAAGTTTTTGACAGAATATCTTTTTCTTTGGAATGACAGGATTCACTGATGCCTCTGTCTTTCAGGGGGAGGAGTTCTTTTTGGAAATATCTTCAAATAAAGACATTTGGAAGTCATCTGAAGATTTCTTTTTCAAAGTGAAGGTTTTGTCAGTTTGTTTTTTTTCAATTAAAAATAAATTGGACAGTAGAATTTCAAAAGGCAAAAATGAAAACTGTATCAAAATTCTGCAATACTGTATTCCCAGATCAAAGCTACTGTTTGTAGGAAAAAAAAAAAAAAACTTGATATACTTTTTCAATCCTCAGTTGCGACAGAGGAATCTGATGACTTTTCCAAAAAGCTTTCAGGGAAAGATGAATAATTTGTGCCTTCAAAGCTGAAGAGAAGCTGAAGAAGTTCACAGGAAGTGCCACTTTACCCCTTTCAGCTGTTATGAAACTTGTCTACTTTTCTTCCAGTGCATGTTGGTCTGTTCTGGCTTGGTTCCTTTGCCACCAACCTCTTCACCCCAAGATTTAGAGACAATTGAAGTAAAATTTCTAAAGACAGGCGTTCAGATCTGAGCCTTGGTTTGTCAGGAGTGCTGCTGCTCAGCTGTGACTGTGCTGGGCACTATGCGCCTCCTGTGTTTGTCACTCAAGCTAGCTCAAGGCCAAAGTCTCCTTTTCAGATCGCTTTGGCACTTGGAATTTACAAAATCAATCCAAACAAATCTATGCAATTCTGCCTCAGTCTCCAGGGTGAACGACAGTCTGAGTCACGCTGGTGTCATGAGCTTCTTGGTCTGGGTCCCTGAAGCTTCCACAAGTGAGAGTGTGACACCTGTGACTGAGTGTGTAAAGTTGACGCTCATTTCCTATAAGTTGTTCTGTTGCATGCATAACATCCACAAAAGATAGGGGGTCCACAGCTTCTCTGCTGCTCCCTTACACTTCTCCCTTTGGCCAAAAGGACTCTGGACTTGAAGCTTTACTATGAGGGCAGCTGTTCGTGTAGACAGATGTGTTTTTCTACTTTCAGCATGGCACAGTGCTGCAACAGTCTTAGGGGTTCAGGCCTCGAGATACAAATGGGGAGCATTTGATTAGAGCAACAGCTACAGGTCAGGATCCTGTTGGGGCTCCCAAGCTCTTTGCTTGGTTCTGCTGCAGCTCAGTTGGCATCTGCACAGTGCTGTCCCAGAAGTTATCTAAGTCTTGAAGACTGGCCAACTCACTATTGGTTTCCTCAAGACTAGCAAAGCTCCGCTGTTCAATACTGCCTGACGTTTAGTGGTCATGCTTTCTTGCCACATTCTAGTTTGCTAAGTGATCTAATCCTGAAGTCAGTGCTCTCTGAGAGATGTGGGTTAGCTGAAGAGTGACAATGCTGGTCACAGAGGGAGTGTGAGCGTTCAGCTTCCGTAGCAGAAATGTGGACAACATTGGTCTGCAAATCTCCCCAGGTGTTGAACCAGAGGAAGCATGCACACAATGCAGCATTATAATCATGCTAAGCAACAGGTCACCTTAAGAGTAAGGTCACAGCACTTCTTGCAGAGAGCTGCATGTAGTACGGAGCTAGCTCTGGCCATTGTGTTTGAGTAAGGGCTGTGCAAACAGCACTATGTGCTGGGCCAAGGTTGCTATTGCCATTTCTCATTGGCAGTAGGTCAAAGGTTTAGAAGGACAGATTCAGGTCCAGAATCTGTGCGTGATGAGAGCTCTTACTCATCAGACACGTTAGCGGGCCCAGGGAGATGACAGCCAGGTGCTATGGTCTCAGGGCAAGGATCAGAGTTTTTGGTGGTGGAGGATGGGGATGGGAGAAGAAGAGAGGTCAAGGTAGGATGCAGCAGCCCTGGGGATGTGATGAGGAAGAGGAGCACAATGACCTCATTTCCTTCCTGCACACTCAAGCGTTCACATTGCTCACTGCACCATCTACATGGCTGCTTTCATCCCTTCCTCCTGTCTTGACATCTCTGATGTCCTTTCTTATCTCCCTCTTGGGCCTGGAGAGCCCCTCCCTCTTTTCTAGTAGGGTCCTGGGGCATGTTTGTTCTAGATGGACCAAGTGCACTGTTGCTGTGCACTTGCTGTTGAGCTGTGGTTACATGCCACAGGCTTGGCACTTGTAACCTGCATAGCAAATGTGCACTTGCTGTGGTTGCATGCCACAAGCAGAGTCCTAAAGAAAGCAAAGACAGAGCTGAAAAAGATGGGGATGGAGCCCCTTATGTTCTGTGGCTTTGGATAAGGATGTTTTCCTCAGTCCTGCTGGTGGACTCTCTCGCCTCCATGCTTCTTCCAGCAGAGCGGGGGTATTCCTGGCTGCATCTTTTAAGATGAATGGTGATTCATTGCAGGGAATGAGGTATACTGTGACTGCAGGTGAAAGCACTCCTAAAGCCAAAATTATTTAAGATGTCCAAATACTGGCTCTTTTCAGCTTTTGAAACATTCACTTCTCCAGAAGGGTTTTTTTTAAAAAGTCTGTGTCTGAGGCAGTTGGAGCTGCAGCAGGTGTGTTTGGTTAGCAAGCAGTCAGCTGTTTGCACAGAGGGGATTCATTAGGCTGCAGTTTTTTGAACTTTGTTCAGGGTTACATGCATTACAATTTTCATTTCCTTGCTCCTCCATTGCCTTGGCTTTGAATCTTTTTCTCTGTTATAGGCCAAGCATTAGGGAGTAGGCTTCCTCTGGGCCACTTATTTCTCCCCTTGCTGCTCAAGTGCATGTTTTATGGTTCCTTCTCATGCTGAGCCTGGACTTTTTCTTTGGGTCTTCTGCCTTCAGGCAGCTGGCAGGACACTCTGGAGCGGTTGTGTCCCACCAACTTCTGCTTGTAAAATGCAGTTGCTTTAGGTTGTAGGGTCCTTTTCCTCTAACTCAGAATCTTCTCTTGGAGCTTGGACACACAGCTAGGTAGGATCAATACATTCTTTGGTGCCTCTGCCTTGCCCTGGGGTGCCGTTAAGGATGTGAGAATCTAAAGCAGCTTATTCTGACTGATTTTCTGAGACAGCCAACTGTCCAGAGAATAACATGGGGACTAAGGTGGTCTGGAACTTGCAACAGGAAGGAGAAATATGAACAGGTGTGGAGAAAAGCATAAATGAGAAGGAATGCTCAGACTAAAGCTGCTGAAATTTTTAAAAGCCCTGCATTTTCTGCATTCTTGAAACATATTATTCACTTGTGCTTAGAAAGTGCTTTGAATGACATTCCTTTCCTGGGGGTGTTTGGGAAGCTGCTGGAGCTCAGAAACTAGGCAAGAAACAGCAACCAGATGAGGAAGAGGAGAAGCTGATTTCTGGCAAGGGTTTAGGGCTCCAGTAACTCCTAAAAGTTCCCAAAGAAGGACAATATTTAGAAGAATTGCTAATTCTCTGCAAAATAAGACTGAGGGAAATTGCATGTAGGTCAGTCAAAACAAGCAGCGAGATTGAGGAGGTCTGATGGGCTATGCCTTAGATAAATGAGTAAGGTGATGGCAGATGAAGAGTTATCAGTGCAAGAAATGTGCAGGCGTATTGGATATTAGCACTATTGACACTACTCATAGAGCAGAGTGGGCTATAGACTTCTGTTACCTGTCAGATAGAAGATCTATGTTGAAAGCAGCCCAAAGCAGATATCTGCCCAGTGATGTTCAGCAGTAAAACCAGTTAGGAAGCAGGGAGGAACGGAAAAGGAATTACTGCAAATATTATAACGGTAGACTACCAGGAGAAGCATTCCTGTGTTCACTACTGTTGACCCCATTTTTGAAAAGGCAATTTCTAGACAGGGAGAATGGAAGGACAAGTTGGGAGGAGCTGGGCACCAGGAGAGAGAGACTGGAATAGAAGGCTGTTAGGCACTGAAAGAAGACAAAGAAGACAGAGTCTATATGCATACATATAGTTTAAAATAGTCTAGGGAAAAATCACAGACAAGGTCAGACCACCGGTGATGGGAAAGCTCTGCTGGTGTCTGTGTAGCCACACTGATTCATACCAGCCTTAGAGAGTCTGAATACTCTCTGGAGGGTGATGTGTGCTCCCATACTTGGTAGATCTAGGGAGAGGTTGGTATGATTCCCCTCCACAACACCCTGTGTGCCCCAGGGAATGAATACTAGCACTTTAGAGACCTTTGGAGCATTGTCCTTCTGTCAATGCAGGATGCATCTCTTTCCAGATCATCCTTAGCCAGTCTGGGAGCATCATTTTTCTTCAAACAGACCAATACAGAGTCAAGCATCAGAAAGCCAAATCAGGCAAAAAAAAAAAAAAAAAAAAAAAAAAGCAGCAGCATCCCTTCCACCCTCACAGCGGAAGGGATGCTGCTTCCACCCTCACCCTGTCCTCACCTCACAGTGTCATGAACAGATTGTGTTTTTGACTGAGGGATCACCCAGATTGCAGCAGGTGGCCAGTTTCACTTCTTCCAGGTATGTGGTATAGGAGCAGTACTCCTGGGGCCTCCCAAGTAGTCTGTAGCAGACCTGTATTGCTGTGGCATATGGGGATAAACTACCACGGTAGCACTCTTAACTATGGTGAGGCACATGCAGTGTTCAATGGCTAGCTGGTCCCAGCCTGCTATTAGCCTCATCTTTCCTCATTGTCTTTGTAATGACAGCTAAGTGGCATGTCCAGCAGACAGCACACACTCTGCTACTGCACAAGACATGGGAAGAGGCTTCAACCTCTCCTCTTTCTTCAAACATTCATGGAAAAGATAAAGCTTACCACATCATACTATCTCAGCAGCAGAACTTTGCCAATGCCCCACTGTTCATAGTGGCTGCATGTTTGCTAAAATCTGCTGTTAGAATCATAGAATCACAGAATCATAGAATCAGTAAGGTTGGAAGGGACCTCTGGAGATCAGCTAGTCCAAACCCCCTGCTCAAGCAGGTTCTCACCGAGAACATGTTAGACAGGGTTGCATCCAGGCAGGCCTTGAATATCTCCAGAGAAGGAGACTCCACAACCTCTCTGGGCAACCTCTTCCAGTGCTCTGTCACTCTCACAGTGAAGACATTCCTCCTCACATTCAGATGGAACTTCCTGTGGTTCAGTTTTTGCCCATTGTCTCTTGTCCTGTCACATGGGACAACTGAAAAGAGTTTGTCCCCATCCCCTTAACACCCTCCCTTCAAGTACTTATAGACATTGATAAGATCCCCCCTCAGTCTTTTCTCCAGGCTAAACAGGCCCAGCTCTTGCAGCCGTTCCTCAGAGGACAGATGCTCCAGTCCTCTGATTATCTTGGTAGCCCTACGCTGGACTCTCTCCAGTAGCCCCATGTCTCCATTGTACTGGGGAGCCCAGAACTAGAGGCAGTACTCGAGATAAGGCCTCACCAGGGCTGAGTAGAGGGGCAGGATCACCTCCCTTGACCTGCTGGCAACACTGCCTAATGCACCCCAGGAGACTATTGGCCTTCCTGGCCACAAGGGCACATTGCTGGCTCATCGTCAACTTGTCATCCAGCAGCACTCCCACGTCTTCTCTGCATAACTGCTTTCCAGCAGCTCAGTCCCCGGCTTGTACTGATGCCTGGGGTTATTTCTCCCCAGGTGCAGGACTCTGCATTTGCCCTTGTGGAACCTCAGGAGGTTCCTCTCTGCCCAGCTCTCCAGCCTCTCCAGGTCTCTCTGAACGGCAGCACAGCCCTCAGCTGTATCAGCCACTCCTCCCAGCTCAGTATCATCAGCAAACTTGCTGAGGAGGCACTCTGTCCCCTTCGTCCAGGTCATTGATGAAGAAGTGGAACAGGATGGGACCCAGTATGGAGCCCTGGGGAATGCCACTAGCCACAGGTCTCCAGCTAGACTCTGCACCACTGACGACAGCCCTGTGAGTTCTGCCTTTCAGCCAGTTCTCAAGACACATCATAGTCCACTCGTCTAACCCACACTTCCTGAGCTTCTCTAGGAGGATGTTGGGGGGACAGTGTCAAAAGCCTTGCCGAAGTCAAGTTACCCATCGTCCACTGCTCTCTCCTCATCTACCCAGCCAGTCATTCCATCAGAGAAGGCTATCAGATTGGTTAAGCAGGAGTTCCCCTTGGTGAACCCATGCTGACTACTCCTGATCACCTTCTTTTCCTCCATATGCTTGGAGATGACCTCCAGAATGAGCTGTTCCATCACCTTTCCTGGGACAGAGGTGAGGCTGTCTGGCCTAGAGTTGCCTGGGTCCTCCTTCTTGCCCTTTTGGAAGACTGGAGTGACACTGGCTTTCTTCCAGTCCTCAGGCACCTCTCCAGTTCTCCACGCCCTTTCAAAGATGATGGAGAGTGGCCTGGCAACAACATCCACCAGCTCCCTCCATACCCACAAGTGCATCCTGTCTGGGTGTTCTTTAAAAGATGCTTCATTTTCCAATAAGGAACAAGGTTATCTGGATGGAGCACTCTTTCCAAAGGTGTTATGTCATCATCACACCAATAGACTGTGTAAATACCAAATGAAAGGTGACATGAGACCATGCTTTGCAGAGTAAAGAAAATATCCGGCATGTCACACTAGTAAACAAACAGGCCTCTCTGGAGCAGTTCTCTTCAAAACAAGGAGTTAACGAATAAGAGCTCTCTCCATCTTTGCACTGCTCCTTAACCTTAGCTAATCTTACAGATCATAAACTTACAGATCTCCTCTGCTTTCCCTTTCGTCATCAGTGTCTCCTACTCTGAGATGCGTGAATATGAGAGTCTGACAGCTGTGTACTGAGTAAAGGTTGAGTTAAAATCTGCAGACCATGGGATCTTTCTACGAACTGGGGAACCATCTTGATATGTGTTAGGGCTCCAAAAGCAGTCTGACATCTTGATGTATGAGAAGAAAGAGCTGCTGTTCTTGCAGAGGAACCTTGTGCCTTGCACCTTGTGCCCAAAATGTTGGAGTTCCCTTCCTTGCCCAGTATCCTGCTGCTGAAGACTGCAGGTGAAGCAAATTCAAGGAACCATTCTCTCTGATAGGCTCAGCACCTGCTGAAAACTTCAGAAGACTACTGTATTCAAAGTTTGGGTTATGACACTTTTTCCACTACTTTTTCCTCCCAAGCCAATACCCTGCATGCATGAGCTGAGACATGCATGGCTGGCCTTGGCCCTGACTCCTCTGTCAAGATGCTTAAGCCTCTAAGAAGTGTGTCCCTGCATAAGAGCAACTTAGGGGTACATTCTCCACATTTTCTTCTGTATTTTTCCATCTCCTTTTCTTTTATTTTTAAGCATTCACCTGTGACCAGAAAAATTTGCACTGTGGCTGCTGGATAAATGAGCAACCTGTACTTTGGCATTTGTGAGAACAGTGGATTTAACCCTGATTCATACTGTGATAAGTTAGCCACTGCTGGTCTGAGCTGAACTTCTCCCTGTGGTTATGTCTCCATTAAAAGCAGGACAGCTTGACTTGTAACCAGTTAATCTTTTAATTTGGCTATGGTTACTAAGGTTCGGAATCACCTCACCTAGCTGCAAGGCAGGTGTGTGTCCTGTCTGAGCTGTCAAGTGTGCCCTCTGTGTCACATCCTTAGGGTACCTCATGCTACCTCTGCTATGCTGTTGTAGATTGCCCTCTGAAGCTGTCTGTACCCTTGGATGATAGAAGCAGCCTAAATTTAACTTCTAGAGGGCTAAAGTACGGTAAGATGATTCCTTCTTTTGGTTTCTGCAAAACCCATAAGGCAAATGTTTCTAATAATTTATTAATTCCTCTGTCACATATGGAGCCTGGTAATGCTAGTACAATAAAAGTATTATGTTAATGAATAAAAGCTGATTGCTCTTCTGATGTAATATGCTTCACTGAGAAGATTTCTGCCTTCTGTGCAGTCCTCTTATGATAGCATCCTTTAGGAGGCAGGAAAGGAGGTACTTGTTGGCGAAGGATGATATTTACTGGACAAATGTTGCAGCTTCCCTGAAACCCTCTGTCCTTACACAATCTGATGTCCTTGATTAAAGGCCAACCTTGTCTTCTCCTGGGGATTTCCCACTTCAAGAGGAATGTGCTAGAACAAATATTTTGTTTGCAATAGAATCTTCATAGTCTTTCCTGCTCTTTCTTCATGTTATTTCTACATAGCTTGTTTAGAGAAGGCAGTGATGATATAAGCTCAATGCTGTGGAGCCATGTGGGATGTCTTCAAGAGCCAGCACTCAGTAGAAAAGACTGGCAACACTTCTGTGGGATATATTTACTGTCACATATGAAAAACAGATACCTAGAATAACATGGACTGTCAATGAACTTATGTGTTAGCTTGCTGTCCTACAAGACAGTTGATGTTTTATTTCTCATTCCCTTGTCTAGCCATGAGATAGCTTTGTATTGCACTCTTCCATGTATCAGGGTACCACGTAGGATGGCGGCTTCCTGGGGGCTGGTGGCAGTGGGGGCTCCTCATGGTAGCAGGGCAAGACCTCTCAAAGATAGCCTGTCCCACTGCCCCCACAAGGGAGCAGAGCACAATGGAGGGCTCCAGCCACAGGCATCAGACATCTCCATGGGGACTGGACCAGGCCAGGCAGTCAGCTTGTGGGTCAGGGTCCAGATCTGGTTCAGTGATCACTGGACAGGTCCACAGTGATCAGGCAGGACTGACATCAAGCTGGGAAGTGAGCCTGCAGGTCTGAGTCAGGACCAGTTCCTGTGATTGCCAGGCACGTCTACAGTGATGAGGCAGGATGAAGGTCAAGCTGGGAAGGCAATCTGTAGATCCGGATCAGGTTCAGCAGAGCCTATGGACAGGCACAGGCCTCCCACACAGCTCAGGCAGGGACTGAAGGTCCTGGGCTGACCATGGGCTCTGGAGCCCATGGGCAGATCTGGAGGGAAGCACCAGATGAGGTTGCTCTGGGCCATTATGGCCTACTAGTGTCCTCAGGACCCTAACACTGTGTAGCATTTTTGGTTTTGGTCTGTGTGGTTAAAAAATGAGAGAGCATGGAGTTGTAATAGATACTGATACATTTCAGTGAAGAACATTTCTTGTAACGCTGAATAGCTGACCATATACCTACTTGTTTTTCCAAGGCTTGTTGTCTCTTTCTGTTCTCAATACATGGTCCCAGAGCACTGTGGCTCTTGTTGCATTCATCCAGGCAACAGCATGACAGAGAAAGGGGTTTCTGCCTGGAGTTCATCTCAATGGCTGATGCACAAGATGTGAAAAGGGTTTTGGTGATCAAAGAAGCATGCAGTAAAGGGCAAAACTGCTGGTGGACAGATGTCTGGAAAGGACTGGGCAGAAGCAGCAGGTCTGGGCTCAGGCATTGCAGACCTGCGGACATGGCTGTACTGAGACCCTCATTCACTGCCAGCAATCAAAGGTTTCCAGCCTATGACAGGAACCCCTGCAGGAGTTAATTTTCCTCTGTGATTAGATTTGTGGCATGAAGCCATTTCTGCCCACCAAGCATATACTCTCCCTTTTCTATAACATGACCAATCATCAGACCTACAGAGCAAAACCAAGTTACCTCACCTTATGCAATTTCCACTAAAACATATGAAACAAAACATTCTTTTAGTTCCTTTCTTATTCTTCCAACGGTTTTCAGGAGCTGTTAGGGCCACATCACACTAACTGGGCTTTGCCATTACTTTCCCCAGTGCTGAGATGCTGACGTGCAAGGCACAGGGTGTCCTGGCTGCTCCAGAGGCTAATGAACTGCAGGAGCTGCTAAGTTCTGTCCAAATTATTTTGAGACCAAGAGAAGCTTCCCTTACAAGACAAAATCAGCTGCCAGTTTTCCTCTGTCTGAACAATGTCTTGTTCTGGTTTGATTTGAATCAAACTAAACAACAACAAATCAGATTTTAAATGACACTGATCATAAAAGCAGGAATGGGGGATATGAGAAGGAAGGGGGAAACAAATGTGAGGAAGAAAAAGAAAGAAAATTCTTGTCTTGGTTCTGACAAAAGATTCAGGCAAAGGCAAGGTAGCAGGTAGGTGCCCCATGATAACCCTAGCTCTCCCTACTCTATGGTCATACCCCAAACCTCCTCTGACCCCATACCTTCCCTTCTCTTCTTTACCACCCCATCCAAAAACTCACTCGCTGGGCCCAGGTCCCAGCCAGACACATACCCTGGAGCCCCACCCAGGGCCCTGCACCTCTCTCTAGGATTTCTGTTCCTTCGTCTGCACAGCTGAAAATGCTGAGAGGATTAAAAAGCCAATGGAACGTTCAGGAGGGGGTTTGAAATCTTCTTAGCTTGGCCTTTTGTCTCTCCCCCCTTTGCTCCTCCCTTGTTTCTTAATATCCCAGCACTTTTATTACTTTCCACATTGAAAAACAGCAATTACTGAAAGGCATGAGGAAGTCTGAGAGCCAGGGTCCAGCAGTGCTTGCAAGGCTGTGCCAAGTCAGGGTGACCAGGGAGCAGAGTGGCAAGAACAGGAGGAGCTGTTCCCTTGGCTCACTCGTGCCAGAAGTTTATCTCGATGAGAACATCCTGACTGACAGGCCAGGAAATTAATTTCTGGGCTTCTTGGGAGAGAGGTAGGAATTGAAAGGTCAAGCCTGCCTTTGGGCTTATTAGAGATCCTGCAATGAGGTAAGGTCTTCACTAATAACAGGTGGTCCCCAGCACTGACAGGGAAGAGGATCCTCCTGGGTCTTTTCTGCCTGCCATGCAAGAAATGTTGGACTATTCTGAATAATGCATCTTACAGGGTTCAGCCCTGGCTGTAGCAGAGGGGTGAAGGTAGGCCAGGGCACAGCAGTAACACATCCCCCTCTCTGCATTACCTGGCAAATAAGATATACTGCCTCAAGAGGACCTATATCCTTCTTTACTGGGATGCCATTGCTGTACTCCATCACTCTGCAGGTGGTGGTATATCAAGTTCACAGACACCTCAGGCCTTTTGCAGCTTTGACAAAGCACCAGCTCTTTGGAAGCATGCTCGTTAATGCTAAGCTTCATTGTGAGGGCCAGTGTCCCTCAGGCTTAGCTGCAGTCCCTGACATCAAACGTTTTTTTCACTCTCAGATGAGAAGAGAATGTGGGGTCCCAGGCCATCGTCCGCCTCCTACAGCCCTTGGATACCCAACATGTGGTCTGCCTACACCTGAAAGTAACCAAGTCATGGTAGAATAAGCTGAGAATAACCAGGTGTATCCTTACACTAGCATGCACCACCATGGCCTGGCTCATTGTCTTGCACTGGTCACAGGTTTAAAAAGTCCTTCTTCCTCTTCTCCTTCTGCAAAACGCTGAGTGAGATTGCGATTTGCATCAGGGACTGGAAACAGGGAGTGCAATATTAGGTTCTTGGGAAAGCAGAAAGCCAAATGGACAGTGTGCACTAGCTCTAAGGGTTGCTTTCAAGAACTGTAGGTGGGATTGCAGGTTTCAAAGGTCATTCTGGCTGTCTAATCTCTGGTCTGTAATGACTGGTGTTTTCTGTTTGTTAGCTGTTAAAGCAGACACCAAGATCTATGTGTGTCCTCACACATTTGCAAAGCTGATTTTACTAGTAACTGTAAAGCTGCAAACACCTGAGCTCTCTGGGGCTTTCTGGGCACGTCAGGTGGCATCCTGGGGTCTTGGCAGGGTGCCTGCAGCTGAGAGCTGAGGGGAGCTCGCTGTGTTCTGTGTGGCTAGGGCAATGAGGCATTTTATACCAAAGAAATAAATTGCCAGGAGATGTTATTAATATATAGGGCTGAATAAAAAAAAAAGTAGATGTTCCTGAAAGCAAAGGTTAATCATATACCACTTCTTTAGGGACTCTAGCCTCCCTCTAAAAACAGCATTGAATGCCTTTTAGGACTTGATCTCAGCTATAGTGTCTGGGCACTCAAAGCAAGAATTCTTTGATTACATTTTTTGCTTCAATCAAATTAATGATTTCTATGAACTCTCCTTATTTTGAGTCTAACAGCCCTGTAAATTAATTCCCAGCATTTAATGGGTTAATGAAAAATCATTCTTCACCTATTCCATTGCATCATTTTTTCCAGAAGAAAATACTGCTTCTAGGTTTTCATGGGCTAGTATTTAGTCACCGATGTCATATTTTAATTAGCTATTTAGTATGAAAGGGTGAAATGTTTGCAAGACTTATGACTGTTGACCTGTGAAGTCTCCTCTGAAAATTTCAAACATAGAGGAAAATTAATTTGACTGGAGTTCAAGGAGTCTCCAATAAAGATTAAGCCTTTCAGTTATTCTGAAGTCTCATTTCTATTAATTTCCTACAATGCTCCTTTGAGACATTTACAAAATGGCAACAAAAGTGCTGCAGAAAGAAAGGATGGCTAACATAATTTTTGGTGCTTTCAATACACTCATTATTAATTAATGAGGAAAATGAACAGCCACGCGACAGTGTTAAAATGCTGTCAGAGAAGATGGCTACAATCAGATCTTGTAACAACAAGTAGTTGATATGATAATTTAGAAATGAGTTATTGTGAGGTTCTGTACATGCCAGGGATTCAATATTAATGATTACCATGAAGTAACCAACTGGAAAGAGGCTGAACAACAAGAAATAAAGTTCAGCTTGACCCATTGGTGAGCTGACCCTTTTCCTGTTCATTCAACGTCCAAATCTCTCTCCCCCCCCCCCCCCCGAGAGTCTATCCAATAGTTGAATACAATGCTTGGGCACGGAAGTGGGCTGGCATGCCAGCCTGGCCAGGCAGCTCGTGGCTTGGGAGAATGACAAGAGATTCAGTCTTCTATCCCCGCACCAGATCCAGTGCCAGGAGCTGCTCTCTGGTAGCCAGCAAGCACTGCTGGCCCAGGGCTCATGCTGCAAAGCACTGCTCTCTGTAGCCATGCTTAGGGTGCACCTCTGCACCAGGCTGCTCCAGCTGAAGCCAACAATTTTAGCAGAGATGCACTTTGTTTACCTGAGATTTCTCCAGCCCAGCCCAATGTCTGTAGGGCACAGGAATCTTGCATCACTATGGATGTGTGCTCTCTTACAAGAGACAGGACCACGGTCCTTCTGACCAGCATCCAGCACTTCTCTCTTAATTGGAATTGGAATTCTCTTAATTTTTCTCCAGGGAAAGGATTACAAGTAATGAATTCACAGGTTTTCTTTCTCTGTGTTTTTCCACAGGGATAGGCCCCTGTGGAGACAGGCTGGCACATCCTTCAGAGCTGGACACAGGCATTTTATGAACAGACTAGTTGTGCAACTGTTTGGCTCTTGCAACAGAGTGAGACCTGGGAATGCAGGCTGCAAGAGAGCTGAGGGCACTGTGGCTGTGCAGGACAAGTGGCCCCTTCCAAACTACTGGTATTTACTGGGTTGTTCCCACATGTCTTTGCATACAGGGAACATACTTGGAAAACCCCTCTGAAACAGGTATGAATGTTATCCAGCTCAAGCAGCTGTATTTACAAGTGCCTTCAGCAGGAATGATTAACCTACTGCCTTTTTCTTTGATACCTTCCAAAAGCTGTTTCAGAGTATTGCAGTTCCCAAATTTGCACAGAGTAGCTGGTAATCCTGTTAAATTTGGGGTTAATTAAGCAAACTGTAATGCTTCATTAGGAGGAATGTCACTAATTAAATATCTGATGTATATGATGGAAGTTTCCCATTGAACCCTGGCTGATAAAGCAGAAATCACTGCTTATTTCAGGAATGGGGCTGATGGCTTTTATAGAGAGTAGGCAGCATGGCTGCTTCTTAATCAAGAAAACCTTTCTCCTGCCATCCATGTTGTATGGCTGGCATTTGCCAGATGGGGAATGTGCTTGGACAGGATCGTGGGCAGTGACACTTTCCTGCTGTGTCAGGTAAAAAGAATGGAGTTTCTGGCACCTGGCCGTTGTGTTGATTAGTTGCAGCCAAAAACAAAAGCCTGTAATCATATGACATGGTAAGCAGCTTCAGAAAAGAAGCTGCTTTCATATACAGTCTGTAGCTGAGCTTAGAGCTCTGAGCTGGGAGCAGCTACTTAAAACTAACAGAGTGCTCTTTGTTTGCTGTGGGTTGTTTGGAAATTAAGCAATATTTAGAAGCAAATATTGATTCAGAGATCAGCAGCTCCCACTCTCCTCTGGCCAGTTCAGCTCATCCCAGGTAGAAAACAGCATATTGCAACACAGTCATAACATGACACCAACTATTTCTCCTAACCAACAGGAAAATGGGTTTGTGGCGTTGCCTGTGAATAAACTAACCACAGTGACTTTGGAGTTGGAGTACAGCCTCAAAACTGGCCCAAGTGCTCAAACAAGGGATGAAAATAGGTTTCTGGAAAGAATACAACAGCTCTTCAGGTATCTAAGCTGATATCTGGGCCTTGGGAACTCTGGGGAATTTACAGATGGTTCCAGTCTACCATTAGTCATGGACACGCTTGTGGAGCTGGCCTTCCTGTGGCATAGCTTTATAGCTTCTGCAAGACCCATCCCTATCTGGGCTCTGGAGAGGAAGTGAGTTAGTCTCTCTTCCAGGAGACCCCTGGGATCAGGGAGCAGCAGGAATCTTCCCCAGATGCTTACACTAAATAAGTAAGCCAGTCCTGCAGAAGCCCCCTGACTTCTCCCTGCCTTTTCTGGCACCCTCTCCCATATACTGACATAGACACCTTTGGCAGTTCTAAGCCAGTTTTGGTGCTGCTTCCCTTTCTGGCTATAGAGAGAGCAGCAGGGCAGATCTTCTAGAAAAATGGGTTGCCATCAAGCTACAGATGGCCTACTCCACTGGCTTTCAGCTTGCTGCAACCTCTGTGACCAGGATATGCAGAAAACTTGAGGAGTAAGCCTATTTTCATGGTTGACCAAGCTAGGATATTTGCTACCAGCAGACTCCAGCCTTCTCTGAGTCACAACATAGAAATTCCCATTTCTGAGCGGAAACAAGATATTGTGTAGAAGAGGTCAGCATCCTGGTGTGTGTATCTTGCCCTCTGCTCTTAGTCTATCCTAGCTCAGTGGTTGGATTGAATCTCCATTTTCAATGCTTTATTTCTGTAATATCCCAAGGTGAGCTGAGTGTCTGTGCAAGTGACAGCCTGGTAACACCCGGGAACAGCAGCACTATCTCCAAATGCCTTCATTGTTAGATAGGAACATCTCTAATGAAATAACTGCTTCAAAGAGTTAGGTGATATGCCTGAGCTGGTATGGTGTTGTGATCACAGCTTTTCTTCTCCCTGGTTAATATTTTCCCCACATGCACACAACCAGAGCTCCAATCCAGCCTCCTTTCAGCTGAGAGCTGCTTCATAGACTTAGTTCTCTCCTTTAGCTTTAGGTTGAATTCTGCCATGGGAAACAGCCAGCATTGTAGTAAAGTAGAGCCAACTTGCAGATGGTTGTGCTGGCTCTAACTTTATCCCAGCCCAATCACAATTATGTTATTTCCCCAGGACATAATTCAAACTCCAATCCAGCTCAATTCAGCCATAAACCACAGGGTACACATGTGGATTTATGGTAATAAGTTTTCCACCGGGAGACGTAGAAATAAGTAGTATTATTTCACCTTCAATTTTATTTAACATGGGGTGGAGCCCTGTTCTTTTCTTAGGGGTCAGATGTGTTTATGCATCACCAATTGCCTGTGGTTGGTCTGAAGGGTGTGTTAATTTATATTTCTTCATCATTCGTGTAATTTTTAGCAGCATCCTCTTTTGGAAAACAGAAGAGCCAGGATCTGTAATGTTGCAATCCAACAAACTTGTGATGTGTAGTAATACTGCAACTTACTTCATGAAGATGTACGGGAGAGCACTAAAGATGATTGACCAAAGTCCTAAAAAGGCACTGGTGTCACTCTGTTCTTTTTGATAATGTTGCTTCTGCTTCTATGAGCCACAGTTTTGACTTGTTAACTTCAAGGACAACAAGAATTTCCATCTTCAGTAAGAAAAAGTTAACAGAAAGACATGTAAAACCACCCATCACAGCACTGCCATACCCTCAGCAGATTTGGAGAGAACATTGGGTATGGAGATGGGATATGAGAGGAAGAGAAAGGAGCAATGAGTAGTCCATGTAAAAAAGGTTGGGAACTGCTTCATTTGAGCACAGGATTATCTGGCCATATGCAAAAGGCAAGATAGTGAGGGCTCTTACAATCCCTGTGTCATGTGAACAGACCCTTTAAGATTTCCGTGCTTCCTTATGTGTCTTTCCACTTCATCTCTCAGGTAGCAAATTCCTTTTCTGCTCTGGGGAGTATTGTAAGTACGTATTTTATGGAGTCAAAATCTCTACATATTTTCACTCTTTTGATGTGCACAAATAAATTCCTTTTTCAGTGACACTAATTTCTAGGCTCTCTTGGGATGTCTGTTAGAAGAGGCATCTTAGAACAAATCAGCAAAAAACTATGGAAGAAACTTGTAGGGCAGTTTCCTGTGAGTCCTTATGTCTCTTGTTTACATGAATGGGGGTATTGCTAAGGCTATCTTGAATTGTGAAAGGATTGGTGAGATCTACAGGAAACTCAGTGGGATCTACCTGTGTCAGTCAAAGAAGACCTCAGAAGGCTCAGGTTTTCAAACACTGGCCTGAAAATGCTCTTGTTGCAGTAAATATGTATGGGAGAGTGGCATTGCCTAGTGGTGGGAGCAAGGCATTCTCTGCTTTGGGTACAGTGTGTTTGGAGGTGCTCTTAACACAAGAACTGCTGCTTTCCTGGAAAAACAGGGGATGAAGGAGTGAGAAACTGGAACTACCCATGCTGAGGGAATTGCTAAGGATAATGCTTCTCACCCAATCTGTGGGGACCTCCAGCAGTCTGGGCCACACAGACAATGGGAACAAACCAGCTTCCCCTAAGGGCAGGCTCAAAGCCCCACAGTGGAGGGGTCATTGCTTGAAGGTCTTCAGCAGCCTCTTCTCCTGGGCCACTTAATAGAGAGATATCCTTGACTTGACTCTGGGATAGTATCTGCTCTAGAGCCATCTCTGCTCCACTGTGCTCTGACATGTTGCGGCACCTGGCAACCACCAGCAGGTTTCTGTGCTCTGAGCCAAGTAGGAGATGAGAGAAGAGTCAACCCAGAATGCTTCCAGCCAGCACCAGCTGAGGAGCAGAGATAGACAGTAGGTAAGCCCATGCCAGTGCTGCCTAGAGATTGCAGGCACTGGGAGAGGTAAGAGCCTGTATGGGAGATCCAGAACATCGCAAAGGGAGTTTCATGATAAAGCCTGGGAGCTGGGCTTTACCACTGGACTTCCTGCAGGTGAACAGAGAGTAGGTATGCAGCATGCTAATGTAGACGGTGTCTGCTGCCCCTTGTGACCCGTAGGACCTTCAAGGCAGGTGTTCACACAGCTACTCCAGGAGTGTTAGCTGTGCATGGCTCTGTGGCTGATGGACCAATCTGGCCTGTGTGTTTAGTTTGGGACAGTCACACACTGTGGGCAAGGTCTTCCTAGGCACTCCTTATCTCTGGCAACTCTTAAACTGCTTTGCTGCAGAGGCGGTCAAGGCATGGCTTTGCCTGGGAACTGGATAATGAAAGTTATCTCCTGATCCAAGGATCCCTGGCTGAGCACAGCCCCCATTTGGTAGGAAGACCAGCAGCCCTGTGAGTCCCTGACGGTGACATCCTGAAATTGGTGGCTGCCTGTTGGTCATCCTAGTGAATGGCGCCACTAGTGAATGCTATTAGTACCAATGCATATCTGCTCTCTAGGATAGCACTGTCCTGTAACTCTGTTCGGTGTACATAGCAAGGGTGTCAACCCTAGCAGGTAATGGCCAGGGATGCTGCTGGAGCTTGTGGACTAGCTGTTGTGGTCCAGGAACTCCCATTTTGTGTGTGCATGACCATTTATCTGCAGTCTGTTTTGTAGCCTGCACTATAGATTGCGACGTCAAGCCTGCAGCAGCATCACAGAGGCAGGTCTTAGAAAAGCCTAGCCATGATCCATTTGTTCTGGATGCAGAGAGCAAAACCAGGAGTAACTGCAACTGGCTGGAGAAGGATTTCAGGGGAAGAGAAAGAGTAGTACCTCTGGGGAGAGAAGGGCAACCACTAATTCTAGCATTTCATTGCAGGTGGTGACAACAGCTTAGTGATAGGGCAGTGCATTGATTTCTTCTGACTGCAGGGTGGTATCTAGCTATTTCATAGCTCTCACTGTCTTCTCATGGTCTGCTGCAAGGAGCTTGCCAGACTGTCTGTTCAGCACATTTACTGCCTTTGCACCTTGTTGCCGTTGTCAAGGCAGTACAAAAAAGAAAGCATGTGCTCAGTGCTGCAAGCCAGAGGGTGATGGGCACAATAACAATAGTTATTGGCAAACACACAAAACTCAGGGCTGGGTCATGTCTCAGTAGGGACTTTTTGAGATTAGGCTCTGCAAGGCAGGGGGCAGCTGAAACAAAGAAAATAGCCCCTCCCATGGCATTTTAGCCTGCAGGGGAATTCAAATGTCACAAATTGGGAATTTTCCATTTGAAGCCCCTTGCACAAACAAAAAGCTCTTTGCCTTGCTCTGGCTTCCACCTGTGATGACATTCAGTGCCAAAGCGAAAGGCTTCTTAAAAATGGGCTGATCCAGGGAGGGGGGCATTCTAGGAGCTATTGAGAAACAAGGAAGGACAAACAGTGTTAGGTCATTGCTTTTGCAAACACAGCCAGGGCTGTTTCCCTATAAAAGGGGGGAGAAAGCGGTTCCGGAGCCATCACAGACTTGGAGGGGACAGTCTGTGACCAAGGTTGCTGCACCCTCTCCTCTGCATCTGACTCTCTGGTCAAGTATGAAACTTGTCCTCTCTACTGTGCTGTCCTTCGGGATAGTGGGTAAGTGTCTGCTGAAGGCAGTTTTGGGGAATGGAAGAATCAAAAGCTATCAGGACTCTAGGCTTTACCCCATAGACCAGGGTATTTTATAGAGGAATCTGTTGAGCTGCAGCATGTGCCAAACCAGGCAGCAAAGTGAAAAGTAGAACATAAAGCTAAAGAGAATCTGCCAGACTTCTGCTTTGGCAAATGTGGCTGACGATCTCTAAACAAAGATGGTGTTTTTAACCTTAGTGATAGCAGTTTTCTCACTGCACCTGCCATGGCTCTGAAAGCAACTCAGGTCCACTGAGGCTGGACGGCAGTCTGCTGCTGTCCGCAGAGCATGGCAGAGCAGTCCCTCCAGCACGGAGAAGGGCTACTTGCCAACCACAGGCCCTGCTGCTGAAGCCAGAGGGAAGGAAGAGCTTGTGGGAAGTGTTTCACTTACATTGGTATGCTTCCTCTGCCACAGAGAGCAGAGAAAAAAGACCCTTTGACAAGCTGCTGCTATATCAGGAGAGATATTCAGGGACTGGGAGAGAAACCAGAAAAGGACCTCTCTGCTGAGCCTGCATGTGCTGAAGGCAGTAGCAATCAAAAGGAACTTAATGAATGCTTAAATAATGAAAGACCGTTGAGGTGCACCTCTATATGCACATGCGCCTTTCTGCTCCTGCACTGCTTATTTAGAAGGTAGCGTTTACAGTGTTCTTATGTTTCTGCTTGCTCCTGGGATGCTGCCCCTTCTTGCCACCTCCTGCCAGTGCACCCTTCGGTCTCTGAAACTTTGAGCTGTATGAGGGGAGGTATGAGCTGTAAGAGGGGAGACTTGTGTCCCACCTTGCACCAGTGGCATGTCATGCTTCCAGCCCTGTTCCACTGGCTTTTTTGATGGAGTTGGAGAGCTCCTGGACCATCTTTAATAAGTGGAGCTCTGTCCTGCTGCTGTAGCTGTACTTTGCTCAGACTCCCACGTGTTTTTATGCTCAAACCATGCTGCTGCAGACCTAGCTCTCTTTGAAGTAGGTATTTCGCTTTTCTCTCTCTGTTCATGATTTTGTTAGGTAATGGTCAGGTAGCCATGTCAAAGATGTTGCTGCTGTCTACACCTATCAGGGCATCCCTGCCTGGAAAGTTAAAGAGGTGGAGGCTTCTCCTACAAGCAAGCAAGTGATAGTCTCTTCTGATCCCTCACAAAATGTGGTGATGGTTAATATCCTCCCATAAGAAGTGCTCTCTATGCTATTGGAGTTGTACAGTTCTCTAGCACCAAAAGTCTTTGCTGAGTATTAGCATACAATGATATGTTACCAACCATGAATAGTCCCTCCTCCTCTCCATGGAAGGAGATAAGGGGTTGTACAAAAGTTCTGTGATAGAGGCCATGGCACTTGGGCTCCCTTTCCTTTCTCCACTTCCATCAGTGCTGCTGGGCTGACAGGTGACCATGAAAGAAAGCAAAAACACCTGCACACAGCATATCCATGCCAACAACTTCCTGAATGACAGTGCTACTGCTCCGCATGAAGGTGCTCATGCTGTGTCTCTCTGTAGAGTCATGTTAATGTTGGTGGGAGTGCCCTTGGGAGGTCCCCAGTCCAGCCTCTGCCCAGAAGCAGAACCTTTGCCAGCACTATATCAGGGTGGCTGTAGCTTTGGCCAGCTAAGACTGAAAGTTTAGATTATGGCAGGAGGAAATAAAATTTCTCTATGTGGCTAAACTTAGCATCTCCACTCAGGAGAGGGGAGATGTCCTCTGGCAGAGGTATGGTTCAAAAAGAAAACAAGAGGTAAAATTTTAAAGGTGAAAAAGAAATGGAAACTGTGCAGGTCATTCTGAAGATATTTGAGTGATATGTGCCACCAGGGGATTGGAGAAAGCAAACTCTGCATATAACCTCTTGGTTTGTACAGTCCTGACAGGAAGGGGAACAGTTAAGGTGAAGTGTGTTGCGTGGGCCAGCTAGAATGTTAGTATGAAACTGGTCACATACTTCAACTGCAAGTTTCCATAGTTTCTGTTGTTTAGGTTGCTGAACTCCTAGTCCATAGTCAGTGTCCGCCTAAGTCTTTGCTTTGCTCTGATCTCCCAGAGCTATTAGTCAGCAGCATTTACTGGCTACTATTGGGGAGCCCTTAGAGGAGAGAGCTGTGGGTATTGTGGAGCTGGTATGGCATCTTTGGGTGTGGGGGAGAAGGTGGGAAATAAAGAGAGACTTAAATATTTCAGATAATCTGGCTGCTAAGGACATTGTGTGTGGCAAGATGCTGAACAGAGTCTGGCTGGGTCATAGATGCTGGCCCTCTGGGGTTATTTGCAAAGAGACTGCTGCAAAGGAGAGTCTTTGATCTCCCTTTTCTGCAAACTATTCTGATTTTTAGTCAACCATTCAATTTCTATTGGACTGTGTGTGTTTGTACTTCTGCTCCTGTGGATGCTGCTATGAGCTCAGGCTGGTTGAATCATGATGCCATGGAAGATGCCCACACTGACAAAGCTATTGTGAGCACTTCCTGGGGCCAGAAATTGTTTGCCTGGATCTTCCTGATGGTGCACATGACAGGCAAGAAAGAAACTACCTTCTTGTGTGCCTCAAGACATGTGCAAGAGACCATGTCTTATCCTGCTGCTCACTTGAGGGCAATGATTGCGAGAAACCAGAATCCCAGGGATCATGTATTCACAGAGATGCTGTTTTTCTCTACTTACTGCCTTCCTCCCTCTGTAAGACCACTTCTGGTTCTTTGTACAGCTCTGTGTTTTGCTGCACCTCCCAAGGCAACCATCAGATGGTGCACAATATCCTCACCAGAACAGAAGAAATGCAATGACCTAAAGGACCGCATGCAGCAAGAGAGCACTGGATTGTCTTGTGTGCAGAAAACAACATACTTGGACTGTATAACGGCCATTGCGGTGAGTGGTCTGCAAAACATCTGCGCTGGGCACTGAGGATGTTTCAGCAGCCTGTTCCACTTGGAGAGTGTTGGGGTTTCCTCTGAGTCTCTGGTTGTTACCTGTGATCCACTATAGAGGAGTCACTCACAAGGATCCAAGAGAGACTGATGTTTTCCCGTATGCATGCCTACTCTTTCCTTATTGTTTGAAATCTTTTTTTGTTTAGAGAAATGAAACAGATGCCATTAGCTTGGATGGTGGTCAAATTTTTGAGGCAGGCCTTGGACCCTACAAACTAAAGCCCATTGCTGCTGAAGTCTATGAAGGAGCTCAAGGTATGTTTTCATGCAATATGTTTAAGCCGAGTAGTAGTAGCAAACTGATAGCACAGATGCCCTTCCTTTTCATACATTGTTCCCATGTTGTTTCTTATGGGTGTGTGAGATAGTGTTCCCCATTTTCAAATCCCAGAGGAAAAGGGGGGGGGCAATCACACCAAAAACATGAATGCTCTGCTGCTACTCACGGCCACAGAGTCACTGCAATGGAAAGTGGCTTTGCAAGATGGCACAGCCAGTGCCCCATTTCTACTGTTACCTGTGATGAAAGTCACTGATCACAAAGTGATGCAGAGGCCATGGAAGGAGAGCCACAAACAGCAGTCATGATCCTCCTAAAACATGAGATAAAAACCATAAAAACTGTGCTGAATAGAGCCCAGAGATCTTTTGCTTTCAATGCCCTTGAACAATGCTGATAAACTAAGGTAGGTAGCAGAAAGAAACTGTGCATCTTCCTGCAGATAGTTCTCAGGATTAAAGAAATTAAAGAACGACAACAGCGTTATCATTACTGGTTGTGGAAGAACATCTGGTTGAGCTGACCAAGGCAGAAGGACTAGGTAATGCATGGTAAAATGAAGAGAAGCAGAAAGAAAGATAAATAGAATTCAGAGCAATCCCTATCTGTTATGAGGAAGCTCCAGTGCTCCATCCCTACGCATTCTCTGTACTGTCTCTCCTCTCTCCCACGCTTCTCCTGGGAGCTGAACATCACCTCATACAGTTCCACTACATAAGGCTCCCACGGTCTTTTTGAAGAACCCTCTGCCCTGGAGGTCACTCTGTTTGTATACAGTAGTCAGGATCAAAGCAACACAATGGGGTAATTCTCAGTGTAGTACTTAAGAAATACAAATATTAAATTCAAGGCTGTCTCTAGCATCCCCAAAACTCAGTCACTTCATCCATATGTAATATTGAATGGACTTGATATAATTTTAAACACTAAGTGTGGAATTTCAGTCTTGCAAAGCTTATATCTGTGCTTCAGTGGGCAATGACATTTGAAAAAAAAATTGCCAAACAAGATTTGCTAAAAGACCTGCAAGGCATCCTTACAGTGTTACCTGAATGTCTAATGCCTGTCTAGTGATGGAGTATTTTGCATGTGATAACATTTTCAGGTTACTGAACACTACAAATTGTAATGGTGCAGTATTGGTTCAATATTGGCAGTGTAACACTTCCTTAATAAAATCAGAAGTCAACAAGTGTTCAAGAGTTATTTGGTAGTATAGCACTTTATTCTCTGAAATCTAGGATTTTTAAGATTTGAAACCAGGATTTCAAGTGCTCAGAATTCCTGCCTTTTCAGTGCTTTCCTCCTTCTTGTATTGCAGGATCCACAACCAACTACTATGCTGTGGCTGTTGTGAAGAAAGGAACAGACTTCACAATAAATGACTTGAAAGGCAAGACTTCCTGCCACACAGGCCTGGGCAGGTCTGCTGGCTGGAATATTCCCATTGGAACACTAATCCGCCGGGGAGACATTCCATGGGATGGCATAGACTCAGGCTCGATTGAGC
Source organism: Rhea americana (assembly GCF_003343005.1). NCBI lineage: Eukaryota > Metazoa > Chordata > Aves > Rheiformes > Rheidae > Rhea > Rhea americana. The sequence continues at coordinate 402,602 of NW_028186482.1, forward strand.
AAGGTGAGGTGGGAAAGTGTGAAATAAATGGGGTGACATTAAAATCAGTGGTGGTGGTGAAATGGGATGAGGTGAAAGTGATGTTATCTGATCTTCTGCAAAGATTTGGTGGCCATACACAGAGCAGCTGAGTCATTTACATTCCTGATCTTGCTCTTCTTCCTCCTCCCCTTTGTCCATCCCAAACACACTAGGAGTTCCTTCATTTAGGACTATCTTGTCTTATCTTCAAGCAGAAAACCTCACTGTACTGCACATAGCTAAGTTTGCTAAACATTCAATGCTCTGCTCTGGCATATACCCCAGAAGGAGGAATATCAAGCCATTAAAAGAGTCAGCCCTACCATTAAGAGCTGATACCCTTCCTCTAAGACACACCTTCCCACCACAAACCCTTCCAGGTTGCCCTTCAGGCAAAACTGATTTTTAGAATAACTCTTGCATATTTTTCTTCCATGTTTCTCTTCTATAGAGGTAGCTAAGTTTTTCTCTGCCAGCTGCGTGCCTGGTGCCACTGAAAAAAACCTGTGCCGTCAGTGCAAGGGGGACCCTAAAACCAAATGTGCCCGCACAGCACCTTACTCTGGATATTCTGGGGCTTTTCAGTGAGTGAAAGTTATTTTTCTCTGTGGGAATAGTCTTGCCTTTACATGTACAAGTTTTCATTATACCAGGGACTGCTGTCTTGTAACTGGAGGTCCTGATGAGAGTGAATTAACAGAACAACTGGGATTCTTGGTAATGGAAGATTCAGTGGAGGCTTGGGGTTCCAGTAGACAGTTAGGAGATCAAAGAGGGAGCTGGATTGTATGATTTCATACAGACTGTTAAGAATATACAGCATTTTGCTAAGTCTAACTGGGTTTCTTATGAATTACTTCTCTGCCATTACATTTTCTTCCCTGCTAGTATAACTTTCTGGGAAGATTACTGCTCTAAGGTTGCAGTTTGTGTCAAAGTAACTTGCTGAAACAGGAGATAGGGAACCACAATGTCTGTTTTGTTTAACATCTCTTCTGCTTCCTCCCATCTGCAGTTGTCTGAAAGATGGAAATGGAGAAGTAGCTTTTGTAAAACACACAACTGTTGAAGGTAGGCCTGTCAGATCACTATTTTTTTAACTTCCTAGTCCAATCTCCTGCTGCTACTCCATCTTCAAATTTAGTCCACACTGTGCCCAATTTCATTCCTCTGCATATTTTCTCCATACTTCTTCTCCATTCATCCCTAGAAATGTTTTACACACTAGATTCATTAGTTGACTAGCTCATCCTTGTTCTTGAAAAATATGACTGCGGTGCAGTGTTACTGAAATGGCTCTTCTTTGAAGAACGAAAATCTGAAAGTTACCTGTTTGATTTAAGCTCAACGACATATTTTGTGCCACATCACAGAGCCAGCTGTAATGTTTTCACTACAATGTGAGTGAGCAATTGCATAGATATTTACCCAGTTTTCCCAGGCCCACCCAGACTTCCGGGAGAGAGTCAGTTTTGGAGGGAATTCAACCCACAGAAAGAATTCATTAACCTCTGCACCTTTCAGAGAGGGAAGGTGGGCTTTGAGCCCTGGCCTGGCACTCAGGGGACCTTCAGTGAGTTCAGTGGAGGGCCACCAAGACGGTCAGGGGAGGGGGCATTTGCCCTGTGAGGAAAGTCTTAGGGAGGTTGGTTTGTTCAGTCTGGACAAGAGATGATTTTGGGGGGACTTCATAGCAGCCTGTCAGCAACTAAAAGGAGGTTTCCAAGAAGATGGAGCAAAGATCTTTACAGAGACGTACAGAGGGAAAATGAGAAACAAGTCATAAATTGAACCAAGAGAGGTTCAGACCAGATTCCAAGAGAAAAATTTTCCTCTTGAGTCAAGCAGTGGGACAAGCTGCCCAGGACATCTGTGCAGTTTCCTTAGCAGAATTGGCTTAACAAACCATGTGCATGTCCTGGGCTATTAAATGTCTGTATGACATCTAGCATACTAAAATGTCTAGGCGCTACTGCCGCATAGAATCCTCCCACTGATAGTTCAATTAGAGGCAGAGATAATCTGATAATCTCTCTTTCACAGGTACATGTATTTTTCTGTATGAATTGCCTTCATATGACTATGATGGTCCATCTCTCCTAACACTCACACACTACCATTGAAAAGTGGGCATGGGGAGCTCTCACATGAGGAGAATTTGCTATTCCTTTATGCTTCATCAGGAAAATAACTAATTATAAAGCTGCCTTAGATTGAGTTTTTGTTATTGTGGTGTTGCAACTTGTGTTTCCTCTCTTCCTCTAGAAAATGCCGCAAAGGAGAAGGATAAGTACGAGTTGCTGTGTTTGGATGGCACCCGGCAGCCTGTGGACAACTATAAAGCCTGCCACTGGGCCAGGGTCCCTGCTCATGCTGTTGTGGCTCGAGACGATAGCAAGGTTGAAGAAATCTGGACTTTTCTCTCAAAAGCACAGGTAGCGTACAGCTTTTCTTTCCTTCCCCTACCATCCCCCTTTAGTTTCAATTGGTCTTTACAGCTGTCCAAGCATTTTAATGTGGTCATTGACTGATTATTTTTTCCCTGTGACAGGAAAAATTTGGTGCTGGCACAACCAGTGACTTCCATCTCTTTGGGACGTTTGAGAAGAAGGACCCACACCTCAAAGACTTGCTTTTTAAAGACTCTGCTACGAAGTTGAAGAAAATCCCATCACTGATGGATTCCCAGCTCTATCTAGGCTTTGAGTATTACAGTGCCATTCAGAACCTCAGGAAGGGTAGGTAGGACATGGGTCATGGCCAGTAACCATGAAATGCTAATATAGTACCGAGGGAAACTGCAGTGAATCTGGTTGCTGCTGTATGAATCCATTCAGAACCTCAGGAAGGGTAGGTAGGACATGGGTCATGGCCAGTAACCATGAAATGCTAATATAGTACCAAGGGAAACTGCAGTGAATCTGGTTGCTGCTGTATGAATTCAATAAGCAGTTGCCCCTGATGCTGCATTTTCCTCATGATGTCCAAGTTCTCCTGCCCCAATAACATCCTCCCTGACTTTCCCCACCTGTATGACCCCAGTGTGCTCCTCCTTCAATCAGTGGGGTTATGCAGCATCCCCTATTTTGGACTGAGAGCATTTCTGCATGAGGAGCTGTTCTGAAAGAGCTATGGGATGTTGCCTGTTTCCCTTCACAAACTGTTTGAATGCAGTTAGTTGGCCAAGAAGTGTATGCAGAAGATATTTGTAGAAGTGATAAGCAAATATGTCTAGGAGAATGAACATGATTTTCTTAAATGTAGTCAGTATTGTGTATTCTTGGCAGTATTCTTGGCAGTATTCAATATTCTGTATTTTCTATGAAATGTATTTGCTTGTGTGGTTAGTAAGGTCAAAACTAGTATGGTCAAAACTGCTATTCAAAAAAGCCATTTCTGAGATGTAAGCATACAGGACTGGAAGGAACATCCCAGGACTTCAGACCCAGTTCCGGCTATGTGAGGGAAACAGTGTCCTTTATTTCCATCTCGACTCATAAAGTATTTACCGACATCCTAGCTGGCTCTCTGAGAGTCAAATATCTTACAAACAACCTCCAAAACCCTCTTAAAAAGTATAGTTTTGTGGACATCTCTGTGGTAGACTCAGGTACTACGGCATTTATGGAAGGGGATTCATGTAGAATCAAAATAGATTTTTCAAATGCTGCTTCACAGAAACATAACTGTGTTGTGTTATGTGTTTGTCCAGACTGGTCTAACTTGCGTAGCTGTCTGGGCAGTGAGGTCTAGAGAAAAGCTGGATATAGTAGAACTATCAATACAAAGTACTACCAATGCTTAGTGATTTAGTGTCTATGATGTCTTGGCTAACACAAATCTGAGCAAAAGATCACGGCAAAGTCCTTTCTAATCAGTAGGTTGAAGTTGATTTTCAAGTATCCTTCAGCTTAAGAACCAGGTTCTGCTAATGAATCATCCTTACACACACCTTCTGCTCAGGCTAGTCCGGAGTTCAGTAAACAAGATTCTTTTGCACTGGGTAGTGCCAGGTTTGTGTGCCTTGAGGTCTGGGTCCCACCCACCCAGAAAGTAGCCCGTTGGTAGCTTTATTGTTTAGCTGAGCTCTAGGCTTATTCCTTCGTTCTCTACTGTTTTTACAGAACTCATGAGTTCTACCCCCAAGAGAAACAAGGTACAGTGGTGTGCAGTGGGTAAGGAGGAGAAGAGCAAATGTGACCGCTGGAGTGTGGTGAGCAATGGGGAGGTGGAGTGTGCTGTGGGAGACAACACAAAGGACTGCATTATTAAGATTATGGTAAGGCTTTTTTCCCCTTTCTTCTCCCTGTGAGCCTTTCACTTACCCCCTTCATAGACAGCAGTGTTGCTTCTTTCAGCTTGGGAACAGATCAGGTGGGGAACATTAAAATGAAATGCTAGGGGAAAGAGGAGTTGCAAGAAACACCAACAGGCAGAAACCAACCTCATCATAGGGAAAATCCTTTTATTTAGTTTTTCAAATATTAACATATTGGAAAAATATTTTTAGATATTTTTTCTTTGATATTTTCTAAATAAAAATATTTTTCTGACATAATTTAAAAATATTTTTTAATTTTTTTTGAAATTTAAAAAAGTAATTTTTGGATGTACAACAATTCTTTATTTGGAAAATGAAGTTAACTATTAAAATATATTGCTGATGATACCAAGCTGAGAGGAGTGGCTGATACAGCTGAGGGCTGTGCTGCCGTTCAGAGAGACCTGGAGAGGCTGGAGATCTGGGCAGAGAGGAACCTCCTGAGGTTCCACAAGGGCAAGTGCAGAGTCCTGCACCTGGGGAGAAATAACCCCAGGCATCAGTACAAGCCGGGGGCTGAGCTGCTGGAAAGCAGCTATGCAGAGAAGGACGTGGGAGTGCTGCTGGATGACAAGTTGACGATGAGCCAGCAATGTGCCCTTGTGGCCAGGAAGGCCAATGGTCTCCTGGGGTGCATTAGGCAGAGTGTTGCCAGCAGGTCGAGGGAGGTGATCCTGCCCCTCTACTCAGCCCTGGTGCGGCCTTATCTCGAGTACTGCCTCTAGTTCTGGGCTCCCCAGTACAACAGAAACATGGGGCTACTGGAGAGAATCCAGCACAGGGCTACGAAGATGATCAGAGGACTGGAGCATCTGTCCTCTGAGGAACAGCTGCGAACTGGGCCTCTTTAGCCTGGGGAAGAGAAGACTGAGGGGGGATCTTACAAATGTGTATAAGTACCTGAAGGGGGTGTGTGTCAAGGGGATCTCCAGAGATCCCTTCCAATCTTACTGATTCTATGATTCTATGAATATAAAAAAGAAAATGAAAAAAAATACTCCAAATTCAAATAAAATGAAATTGTTGCATTGGCCTGAAGATTTTAAAAAAATAATTAGTTCAGAAATATTTTTTAGATTGATTGGTTTAGATGCATTGTTCCTGTCATTTTCCCCAGTAAGTTTATACTGACGAACAAATGAGTTTCTGAGATCTAAGTAGGGAAATGTTTTTATGCAGTAACCACATTGTATTCTCAGCTGCAATAACTCAGTGTAGCTCTGCTGTCTTGTCTAGTTTTCTACTGGGTGAAGATACAGTTTCTAATGAACTGGCTGACAGGCTGGATCTGACAAACCCTCTGTGAAATTCTTCAGCTGCATTTTCTCTTAGATTGAGGTTGTGCCCTGCCTATTGATCCAGCTGGCAGTGCAAAGGCTCTCACCTTGGAGGCCAAGGTCTCAGGCTACAAATACCGGCTCTTCTTGCAATTTTGTGTCTCAATCAGAGAAAGACCATTGACCTTTTAGAAGAGGAGTGGTTCCATAGTACAACTGAGGGTGCTGGTGATAGTTCGGGGAGTTGTGTCAATCCCATGGTATTTACATAGCCCAAAATGCAAACTCCAAAGGTGAGGTCAGATAAGCATTTGACAGTGAAACAGGCTAGGAGAGGCATACAATCTGATGTGCCTGGGGATGATAACTAGTGGTGGTGGTAGTGGTTACAAACACACAGGAGTGATAATTTCCTAAGTCCCTCCTTCCCCACATCTTCTGTTCATATATTAAGGAATGGCCTTTCAGATCCTAAGACCCTTTAGCCACAAGCCTTTCTCCATCACAGCAAGTGCTTCTTTTATGATCTGATTTTTGAAAAGAGCTGGTATGGGTAAACATAGCATCATTTCATCAGTGGGTGGTTTTCGTTGCAGAAAGGTGAAGCAGATGCTATTAGCCTAGATGGAGGTTTTGTCTACACAGCTGGAGTGTGTGGCTTGGTGCCAGTGATGGGAGAAAACTATGAAGGTAAGTACAATCCAGACTGCACCTCTAGTTGCAGGTGATCATAAATGGACTGGTGCAAAAGCATTGGTTTTCTTACAAAATCTAGAAAGCAGCCTCAGTGCTACAGGAAAAACACATGGTACACTAAGACAGCTCTTCCCCTGCATGCCTTGCCTCCCAGTGCAGGCACTGAAACAGCCCTGGTCATGAGGGAGAACAGGAATCTAAAGTCAGGCACACCAGGCGCTCTGTCTTCTTCATTTTAATCATAATGCCTCTTTCCTTATGCACTGGTCTCTGTATGTAGTTGTAGTAACCCAGAGGAATGGATGGAGACTATGCTTTGTTCTGATGATACTACCTTCAATAGTCACTTCTAGAATGAAGTTTCTCTGGAAATTAGTGACGAGTATTTGCCATATATTTTGTCTAAAATCTTCTTTTTCCTTTTCTCAGATGAAATTCAGTGCAGCAAAGCAGTGGAACCAGGTAATTACTGACAATAGAGGCATGGAAATAGTCCTGATATTGATATAAGTGGAAAAAATACATATATGTAGCCATGGGTTGAGAATTAATGGCCAGTCGACACACAAGTAATCTAGCAAGAACCACAGTATCCAATATAGTGATTAAAAATCTTGGAAGACAAATTTATTAGTCAAATGTAAAGTCTGAATCTGCAAGCAGATATCAAGACAAAGCATGTGGTAGTGGCAGAGATTTATGCTTTGGCCTTTGTTAAAGAAGAGATAAAAAATCAGGAGGCATGCATCACATATGTCTTGCCATAGCCTCTTATATAACCGTATACCCAAATGCCAGAATTTTGTGGGGGAAAAATGACAGGGATAATAATTTCCCAGAGCACTGTGGGAGTAGATGCATCACATCTGCAAACTGTTCTGTTGCCGATGGGTGGCAAATTATTTATAAGTACAAAGTATTCCTGTCACACTGTTCATAGATGCCCTCTGCTAAGTATAACCAGTGCTCCCCTAAGGGAGCACTGTGGGATCTTCAGATTCAGTCCTGGTTCAGCTGCCAACCTCCCAATTCATTCTCTTCTATCTTTCCACTGAAAGCATCTTACTTTGCTGTGGCTGTTGTGAAGAAATCTGACAAGGATATCACATGGAATAATCTGCAGGGCAAGAAATCATGCCATACAGCTGTTGGGAGAACTGCTGGCTGGAACATTCCCATGGGCTTGATTCACAACAGAACTGGGAGTTGCAATTTTGGTGAGTCAAGTTTAGCATCATTAGCTAAGGATGCAGCTACTTCAGAGTTTGAGAACAAAACTTTTCCCACCCCTCTCAAAGCAAAGAAAAGAAAGCAGTGGAACCAGGTAATTATTGACAACAGAGGCATGGAAATAGTCCTGATTGGTATAAGTGGAAAAGGAAAAGTGGGAAAGGATTGATATAAGTGGAAAGGGATCCTCAAAGTTTATTGTACCTCAGTGATTCTAACTTGGAGATAAGAAATGAAGAAGCAAGGCTTCAGTGAGCAAAGTTTCGGACTGCTAATGACTGTTTCACAGAAAGACATGGCACACCAACTACCCTTGGGGGCTTTTCTTTGCTTTCTGTTCAAATCTTTCACCCTCCCTTTTCAGCAGTCCAAAAGGTAATAAATAAATACATAAAAATAAAATAGAATACATACTGGCCCTAGTATAGGGGTGCTGCTTTTTGTGGGAGGTCCACGGAGTGGAAGTAAAGAGTAATCCTGGAAGGGAGAGGAAGGGAGAGGCTGATCTCAGCTCAAGAAACATGAAGAGATTGATTTGACTCCCTGAGAATAATGGGCGAAGAGTTTGCTCTGGCTGGCTCTGGGCCTTAGAAGATTGTTCAGAAGATGAACTTCTACATCAGGCTTTCAATTTGGATGATTGTTTCTATTTCAGTGAGAATTACGATCCAGCAAAAATAACGTGCAAATATTATGGACCAAGACAAATTAAACATATAGTTATATAGTTATTACAACAAAGTGTCTAACTTCAGGAACATACAGTGTTAATGAATAAATAAGTTTTAGAGTTAGTCCCTACATCCTCCTCTGAAATCCTACCTGTTTTTCCCACTGTCCCTTTTGTCCCCAGATCTCTGGGGTTGCTGCTGAATAGTTTTGCCTCTTCCTAAAGACTGAGGAGGTTTGAATTGGCTCAGTTTGAGCTGGAAATGTTTTGCAGAAAATATGTTCTTCTTTTAATCTCAAGACAGTGACTAGTACAATGGAGCCTGAATGACTATATCATGAATAACAAGACACATACAAGCGACAAAAGCTTGCTTCAGGTTTCATAGTGAAAACATAATGCACGTAATTTGCTGTCCACTGACAAACATGCTGCTTTTTACGGCCTGTTTCCAGCTCCCAGGGACTACTAATATGAATTCAGCACAAGAAAATATTAAAAGAACACCCAAATTTTCAGTGTATGAAAATGCCTTTTCAGGCTTTTTAAAAATGCTTCTATTTTGAGTTCATGCAATCTAAATTATTGAAAACACTCATACAGCTTCATAGTGTGATGTTTGAAGTTCACTGAGGCTCAGAGAAAACCAAATGTTCTTCAGGTAAAAAGAAGTGCAGTGAATTTTTCATAATTTTCCCTTCAGATGAATACTTCAGTGAGGGCTGTGCTCCTGGGTCTCCTCCTGGCTCCCGACTTTGCAAACTATGCCAGGGATCAGGTGGGATCCCACCAGAGAAGTGTGTTGCCAGCAGCCTTGAGAGATACTATGGATATACGGGAGCTTTCCGGTAGGTGGAGAAAATATTCAGGCCGCTCTTGAGTACTCTGGAGCTGATTGGAGAGGTTATGGGTAGATCACACAGGTTCCCATGTCAATGCTAGTTTGCTGACCTTTTCTTTTTGTCTGTTACATTGCTGAAGGTCTTGTGACACTACTTACATAAGCTTTTTCTTTATGCAGCTATCTTCCCCCTTCCCCTCACCTCTTCCTCAGTGCAGTTGCAAAATGATTTAAAATGTTCCTGGATAATTAACTTCCTGATTCCACCAGGCTGACTAGGAGACACCAGCACTTTGCCCTGACCTCCTACGGTGATGGTATTGCTATGTGTTAACGAGAAAGAAGGAGAGTTGACAGAGGGAGACCCTCAAAAAATGCATCCACTAGATGCTCCATGTTAAAAATGCTGCTCATTTTAGTTAAAATGAACTCTTCTGTAAGATTTAAAGAAGGAAGTGAAGGGAGGTCAGCCAGAAGCCAACCCCAATTCCATTTCCTGCGTATCCTTCTTGTAACAACTCAAGTCTATGTAATTCATTCTGGGCATGTACTTAAAAGGAGAATGAATCTTGTCTCATTTACATCTAGTAGCAGAGATCCCTGCTGTATGGCAATGCTTCGGGGTTTGTAGTCATTTTGGTGCAAGTTAAGAGTTTTTACAAGGCTATTAAAATGTACAGACAGGCATGAGCACTGGGGAAAGTAAAGTGAATTCTGAAACTGGCCAAATGGTCAATAAACTAGCCAAACTGGCAATAAAATAAATTAGCTACTTATGATGTGAACAAGATGAATGTTTTTTCCAGAGTGTGGCTTATATTTACCTGTTAAATTAAAGTGTCAATAGGGCATGCTAGAACAGATGCATGGGCAATGTTCAAAGACTGTGCTTCAGATAGCCTTAAAATAAGATTAATTTTAAAAAATAAGACATAGGATAAGAATCCAATCTGAAGGAAGACATTCAAGCAGCTACAACATTTGACTTTCTTTGTACTTTGCAGATGCCTAGTCGAGCAGGGGGATGTGGCCTTTATTAAGCATTCAATTGTCGAGGAAAACACTAATGGTACGTGGTTATTCTGCCAGAGGGGAGAATCTGGAAGTAAATGCAAGGCCTGGTAGACAGCAAACCCAGGAACAGAGATGAGCACTTTGCTTTGCTGGTGTGAATGTCCCCCGAGTTCTCTACGCTGCTTGTGAAGGATGCGGACTTGGCAGGACTGCCTTCCTCTAGCTCTGTAACTTTTGTTCCCATCACTTAAGATAAAAGCAATTTTTATCTGCTTGTTCTGACGATCTTAGCCCTCATCCAGGAGTAGCCAAATGCAACCATCAGCACATGCTGTCTGCCCAGACTGTCTGTTCCCATACATTTCTGCAGGGCCCCCACTGACCATCATTTCATTTCTGCTGCACAAGAATTCAGGTGGAGTTAACGACAGACTCCTGTCTTGACACCTCTGTGCAGCCCTCTAGCTCCCTGCACTACCCATTTGTCTGAAACTTGAAAGTTCAGTTTACTTTTCTAAAAGCAGTGGCTGAAGTTTTCAAAACAGTACGAAAAATGAAAACATGCTTTTTAATACACTGGATATTAAGGAAAGAGATATAAATGAATCTTGCAGCCTGCTCTGAGAGTCCGATTTGTCCCATTGACTTTTTCTGAATTTTACTTAAAGCTCTTCTGTACATGTATCCAAGTGTCAATGCATATATATGCAATGAAAAATGCCTTATTAGGTGTTGTAAGGCTGATATGCTTCTGCTATGGAAGATGTCTGAATCTCCAAACCAATTCTCTTTGAAGGCAAAAATAAAGAAGAGTGGGCCAAAAATTTGAAAATGGACCAATTTGAGCTGCTGTGCCCTGATGGGCGACGGGCAAATATCATGGATTACAGTTCCTGCCACCTGGCAAAAGTTCCTACCCATGCTGTGATCTCACGTCCTGAGAAAACAAGTAAAATCCGTGAGCTGCTGGAGAGACAAGAGGTTAGTACTGACTGTAGAAGAAATGTTCTGGGTTTGTTTTTGCACTGCGTTTGCATTTTTACAGCAATGATGCTCTGAGCATGAATCAGTGGAACAGCAAAAGATTTTGATTATCAATACAAGATAACAGCTCTGCACTTCCCTATCCCTTAGCTACCTCCTCCTTCCATCCTTTCAGATCTATTCTTTCTCCTTTGCCACCTTAGCAAATACCCATAGGTAAAACCTGGATCCTGGTGAGTGCTGTTGCCACACTATAAATGGGTAACATAAGATTATCACAGTTGCCACCTCCTTCTGTGGCCATGTCTTTAAAAAGAGGCAGTCTGCTCCTACAGGTGTGTTTAGGAAACCCCTCTGGGATGCCTGGTCTCTGACCCACCTGCGTTTAGGCATGAGATAGGCATGGAGTTGTGCAGCCTCCTTGCACATACACAGTATGTCATCTGCTGGTGTAAATGTAACCAGATTAAAACAGTTCTCTGGCTTTACACTGAAAATACTGAGATAAGCTCCACCATCAGGGGTGCTAGGTGGCACTTTGGAAGTCAGCTCCTTTTGCTTTCAGCTCTTGGCTGGCAGCAACTGCAGATTAGCTTCGCATGCACTGTGTTAAAACAGGAAATCTTGTTGTTTTGGCAGTCGGGCCACAACTGCACTTACCACTGAGAGTTGAGTCAACTAACTGCATGAACAGAAGATTAAATTCTATATCTTTGGAGCTTGACTAAGGGGCTTTCCAGGATAAGGAGTTCTTCATACTGAAGAACTAAGAACTAGACTTGTATCAGGCTAATTCTTGCTTTCTTTCTAGTTTTTATGTACACTTACTTTCATGCCTTTATTTCAGAAATTATTTGGAGAAAAAGGAACTGAAAAAGAGAGATTCATGATGTTTAAGTCTCGGACCAAGGATCTTCTGTTTAAAGACTTGACCAAGTGTCTGGTTAAACTCCGTGAAGGAATAACGTACAGGGAATTCCTGGGAGATGAATACTATTCCTCAGTTGCTAGTCTCAATACATGCAATCCATCAGGTAACTTTAAAATCCTCAGGAAAAAGTCAATGAAATGCAGTTCCTAGCCTCACAGTTGTGGACAGTTATTTCTATTTCTGTCCATTTAATTTCTTTAAAGCAAAATGAAGATAATTCATGAAGATGCCTACTTTCCCAATTATTTGAATGAACTGAAAACTGACTCAAAATTTGTTGCTCTGGCAATAATATGAATCAAAAATTTCTTACTTATCTTTAGAAAATATGCAGTTTAAGAAACAGTTAAAGAATCCATCCTGTCCCATCACTGCATGTTCAGACTGATCTACGGTTAATATACTTTAATGTTAGAAAGTGATAACTCATATTACACACCCATTTGTTTATTGGCTTTCCACGTAAGCCCTTCTGTGCTAACTGAATAATAGTGATTTTTAGTTACTTGAACCAGTGTTACAGTTCCCTGAGTCATCTAGTCTGCTAGACACCAATTTATGGGAACTGTTTTGGGGAGAACTCTGGAAATTAAACATACATCTGCAAGCTCACCATCCAAATACTCCTGCAGTGTCTCCTATAGGGCTTCTTCTTGGCTAATGTACAACAGGAACAGGTAGTAATTCCAGACCTTGATCTACTCCAGTCAGTCAAATGAGCTGGGACTGGGAAAGTCTTTTTTGTGGTACACTGGCTATGTTTTCCTTGCTCTGAAGTCATTCCCACGATTGTGTGTGTTCTGGTGGGATAGGAGTGGTTATGTTTTTCCTGTTCAAATGAGTGGCAGGTAGGGTTGTTCAGAAGTTCATTCTTGTTCTTTCCCTTTTCAGATCTCCTCCAGATGTGCACCTTCCTTGAGGACTAGTAGTGGGAAGTGAGGAACCCTTGTCAAAAGGGGAGGAAACTTTGAGCCAATACTCTTCCTTGCGTCCTCAACACCGAACACCTACTCACAGAGAGCCTTCTGCCTTTGCTGCTTTCTTTACCCTTCCATATTCTGAAAGTGGCTGTTCAAAACTTCAGTTCTCTGCTGCCATCATAGCAAAAAATAAAATCTTAAAGTCTAAATGGGATTCTTGAGATTTTTCAAACCATTAATGAAGCCCATTCCTTCCCCATTACCTCTTGCTGTAGTCCAGTGCCAGATACCACTTTGGCTGTTGCCATTTTTTCAAAGTAAAATAGTTAAATATATCCTAGATCCTAATTAGCAGTGCACATGTGGTCATGAGAGGGAAAGTGTGAACATAAACCCCTCCATATTGTATCTCAGCTGGCTGGGTCTGAATAATGCAGACAGCAGAACTATTTCTATCAGGCAGTGCTCCTAAAATACAGAATATTTGACTTGGATATTCCAAGCTCAGACTTATTATTATTTTGGTAGTCCACGCTTATGTGCTGCTGATCTGAAATTAAACAAGTAGGTGGGTAGCCTGACTCTGATCCATGATGAAAATAAAAAGGCAAGACTAAAAAGGGCCTACTCAGGTTCTGTGCTTCAGAAGAAGGGAGTCTGCAACAAGCTATCAGGTCCCACCCCTAAGGTGAAAGCAGGCATGACAGAGGTGATGACTGCAGTGAAATGCTATCAACTTCAGATTTTCAGGGAGTATTTTGATGGACTTGCAGTTATGACTTCTGAATGGCATATGGTATGTGATGTGAAAAGTTTACTAGCCCGACTGAAGATTAGTTTAGAAGAGAGAAATGTAGGGAAGCAATGGAATTTGGTTTGTTTACACAGGATCAAATATATTGGAAAGGTGGCTTGTTTAACCTGCTCTTAAAGACTAGCAAAGAAACAGATTATGCAGTATCCTCTGAACGGTTTTGTGTATTTATAGCGCTTTTGTCCTTTTTAAATGTTCCCTGCTAATCAAAACTTACCTTAGACCTTAAACTTTCTGAATCTGTATCCCATATTTATGCTAGCTGCACTACTTTTTTCATGTGCTCTTACTTCTTCAGTTTTTCAGAGTGTTTTATGTCCAGGTATTTAAAGAGCTCTATCAGGAGTTCTGCAGTTTCTTTCTCTTTCTTTTCAATGCTTTGTTGTGCATTTAATATAGGCTCTTGCAGTGATGGCCAACATGCTCCTTCACCTCCTAGACTAGCATGAGCTTTGGAGCCTGCATCTGGGTTTGGGGACCATTTGGATGAATCCTGGCCCTCCACCCACTCTCTTAACAGTAGTCATTCCTCTTCTTCCAACAGTTTCCAAATGCATATCCCTGCAGGCAGCAGAGAACCAGGATGTCATTGCTGCTGCATGCAGAGGGTAGGCTGTGAAGAGACCAGCTAAGGGCTGCCTTGTTAACTTCCCAATAGATGCTGGGCAAAATTACAGTTTCCCATTACTAATCAATTCTGTCTTTTGGATTTTTTGCACAACCTCCCTACAGTAGCCTTGTCCATCCACCTCCTGCCAAGTGGCCTGTTGGGCACCTCTGCCCTAGTGTTTCCCCGGGGCCTTCATGTCTCGGGTGCATGCCATGCTCCCTGTGGCATGTGCCCAGGTCCGAAGCATGAGGCACCAGCTCCCTGCTTCCCCCTCGACACTGCTGACTTCGGGGGCCCTGTCACACTGACTCACCTCAGGGCCCCAAACGCCAGGCCCTGGCCCAGGCCCACGGCCCAGGCCCAGGCCCTGGCCTTGACCCTGACCCCAGCCTCATTGCAACCCCAGCCAAGGCCCAGGCAAGTGGCCCCACCTGCCTCCTTTCCTCGCTGGACGCGGACCTGTGCCGAGGGGGCTGCCACGAGAGCTATGTCTGCGGCCACAGCCGCTAACACCTACCCCCCACACCCGCAACGGCCACCCCCACTCAGACACAGGAACTACATTTCCCATGAGGCTTCGCGCGGGCCTACAGCCCCCGACAGGCCGCGCGCCGGCGGAGGGGCGGGCTGCACTTCCCAGGAGGCGGAGGGAGCATAAGCAGAAGTGACGTAAGCGACGTGACGCGACGCGGCAGCGCCACGTGTGCGGGCGGCCATGGCGGCGGGTGGACTGGAGCCGTACCTGGACTCGCTGCGGCGGGAGCTGCGGGCCCCTGACCCCGCTGTCCTCTCCGTCCTCCTGGCGCTGCTCGTTGTGGCCCTCACGCTGCGTGAGTCGAGTCCCCGGGCCGCGCAGGGGCGCTCCGCGGTCTGCCCCAGCGCCGTCTCGGCCGCCCTCGAGCCGGCCCCGGCTTGTGCGTGAGCCGTCCGGGCTTTCCATAGGAGCGCCCAGGTGCCGCTAGCGGCGGATTTAAGTGAGTTTTCTCCCTTCTGCAGTGATCTGGAGGTTCATCCAGGGCAGGAAGAGCAGCCGGAAGGCGGTGCTGCTGCTGGGCCTTTGCGATGCCGGGAAAACACTGCTTTTCGCCAGGGTGAGTGGCGACCGGCGTCTCATTGTGGCTGCGAAAAAAGCCAACGTGAGGAGGAGGTGGCTTGTGCGCCTTCCCGTCTGCTATCTGGCCGTCTTCCCTAGTGAGGTGAAGACGCTCAGTGGGATTTACAGGCCCACCTTGTTCCTTGTTTTTAAAACATGAAGATTCATTATATAAGTACAGATTTTGTTTTCATTACTGGGTGTATTTGAAGACTCTTGAGGAAAACAAAGTTATAAATGCTAAGATTTAAAGTGGATGTTTGAAGTGTGTTACTGTTTAAAGATCACTTTACATTTCATCAACTCAGGAGTTTAAGACAGTGTTCCTTTAGTGTCCTTTCTTGAAAATGTTTGATTTCCCTTCACAGCTGTTGACAGGCAAGTACCGAGACACCCAGACCTCTATAACCGATAGTTCTGCTGTTTACAGAGTCAGCAACGGCAAGGTGAGCAGGCATTTGTTTGATGTTTCATAAATTTACATGAAACTGTTTCAACCAGCTGATACCTTTGTTTCTTTGTGGTGAGAATGAAGTTGATTTCCTTTGTTGAGCCTGACTTGATTCTATGTATGTTTCAGTCTTCCCAGCTTGAAATCAGTCCCTAGTTTGGTCCAAATCTAGGATAGGATTTTTCTGCAATAGTCACTGCACACTGGAAAGGCAAGCAAAAAATTGGGAGGTATTAGGGATTCTTTGGCTATGCAAGTTTTTTTTTTCCTATCAGAGTGTGAAACTTGTTCAACTGAAAGCCACAACTGTGTGTCGTTTTTGGAAAGACAAGTAAGTGTGTGGATGTGTAATTTTTTTTTTATATATAGAAAAAAAGAGCTGCTTTTGCAAGCGGAATAAAATATGTAGTACTGTGGAGACAGAGGCCTAGTTTGGAGCGGTAAGGAGATATATAAGGGAACATTCCATCCTGTTCTGTTTATTAACTTGGCAGTACTTTCTGTCACTCCCAAGAAAATCTACATTTAAAAACTTAAGCAGCTTTGAAAAGACTCTCCAGTTGAACTTTAGATAATCTCAAAAAAACTTTCGGTTACTTTCAGTTTCTGGGCTATATAACAGACCAAGTTTTTTCAAATTTATGATGCTCTCTCTTTAGATTTAGAAATGTTTCTTTTCCTGTTGCTGGGTGAACACATAATGGAAGAAACTGGCAAGCTGGCAGAATGTTAAGAGCTGGTGAATGTACAAAGTGAACTGTAAGGTAGAGAATGTTGCATTCTGACAATCTTCAGTGACAGTAGTAGTAATAATAAGTTTAAAAACTTAGCAAAATGAAATTTTTTTAAGGTTGGGCAGACTGATAGGAAATATTTGGAGGGGGAGAGGTGGAAGAATGTTGTAAAAGAGATGGCTGCTTTTGTGATTACTTTTTTTTATTATTATTGCAGTTAAGGTTTCCACTAAAATCCCAAAGCAATAAGTAGATAGTCTTCTGTAGTGCTCTCTCTCCATCTTGAGAACATCTGGAGTGGTACTCAGAAAGATGACCTGGTCCTACTTAGCCACGTTTTGCTTAGGAACATGTGTGAGGAATTCTCTTTAATGTCATTGCTTTGTCTGGCGGACTGGAAATAGGCATTCACTTCTTTCAATTCAAAGAATGCTTTGCAAGGGCATTTCTTCCTGTTACTCCCCCCAGATTTAAGTGTATTTAGGTGGAATTGTAGTTGGATAGATTGTGTGTGTGAATACAGATATCTTGATTCAGAACTTGTGGGATCAGCATTACGTATCAGGAACGTGCAGGACAAGAATTTGTGATTGTGATGTGCAGAGATCTACTTGCTGCCAGGGGCAGCAAATCTGAAGGTGTATTGAGAAAGATGACTGATGAAGCTTTGTCTTTCATGCTGTGTCTGTAGGTTAGTTGGAGGGCAGAAACTGTGAAGGAGAAACGGGTTGGGCTTTCTCTCTTAAGTCATGCTCCATCTGCTGGATGGTTTGTTGGTATTGGCTGCCTACTTACCAAGTCTTGGCTGTGAGTGTTGCTTCCCAGCATTTCTTTTGCTTATTAGAATTGTTTGGGCTGGGGGAGAGACTTTGCTTTGGCAAGAGTTATGTGCTTCTGTCCTGTATGAGGATTCACCAGCTCACTTCTGCCCCAGCACCAAGCTAACTGGAATCTGCTATGAAGATTGTATTTTCCTAGGCCTTGAGGACGTGTACTGCTGATCACGTGTTGCTAATATCTTCTTTCTTCTGTCTCCAGAGTGCTAATGTGACCTTGATCGACCTCCCAGGCCATAAGAGTTTACGGCCTCAGTTCTTGGAGAGGTTCAAGGCTGCAGCCAGGTAACTTGTAGGAGGCTGACAGGTGGCAGGTGATGTTATTGTGATTAACTAGATGATGGCATTGAGAATGTGATGCACTGTGAGCTGGGCTGTATTCACCCCATGCAGGTGATGCCCTGAGAATCATTAGCTGTGCTTTGTGGTGGTGAAAGTTGATTACTGTTTGGCTTTCTGCACTTGCCTGAGTTTGTAGTGGGTCAGGAGGCAAAGGGCATGCAGCTGGGAGGGTCAAGGGTTGTGTTACATCCCTAGGACAGAGCAGCAGATTTCCTGCTGGGGGCTGTATGTCAGGTGTATTTTGCTTATTAGAAGCAAACTGCGGAAGATACCCTGCTCATGGAGAGAAGAGGAGGTGATCTGGATCCTGCTGTTGTCACATGCTAAGACTGTGCCAGCTCTAGGGCTTTGCAGCAAAAGTGTCAGTCTGGCATTCTGGTGAAAGGGGATCTTTGTTGGCCATACTTCTTTGTTAGTCCTGTCTGGGGACAGGTTTGGTGCTGCATCATGGTAGAACCCCTGATCTGTATGCAGCACCGTATTTCCTTGCAGGTCAGTATTGCATCCAGCCTTCCATAGCCCCAGATGGTGCTTGCTTAGCTCAAGGAGCCTGTGGTAGGAGAAGCAGAAGTTGCATTCCCAGAGCTTAACTCAGTGTTTTAACGCTCTTCTGATGGGAAGGTATTCAGCCTACAGGGGCTTAATGGTGAAGGCAACTGTACTTTGACACTGGCTATTGGCAGTGATGTTTATGCAGTGAGATGCATGTTTGCATGCCCTACTGAGCTTTAAGACTAGATCTTCCAACACCCTGGTCTACCCTGGCTTTTACTTCCAGAGAATCTCCTCAGCTTTTGGGTTGAATGAAATCAGGTCTGGAAATGAATGTGTTAGTCTAGACTGGAATATCTGCAGTGGCCAGGTGGTTACAGAGCTGCTGGCTCAGCATGTGTTCTTTCCCCTTTCCTCCAGAGCAATCGTGTTTGTGGTGGACAGCGTGGCATTCCAGCGGGAGGTGAAGGATGTGGCAGAGTTCCTGTACCAGGTCCTGGTCGATAGCACCATCCTCAAAAATGCGCCTGCATTGCTGATTGCTTGCAATAAGCAAGGTATTTGCTGTTGTGCAGAATAAAATAGTGATTCAGTCATAGAGTAACATGGGTTTATGCCATGGATACTGAATTCTTTAGGAAATGGAACTTCAGCAAAATGAAGGCTGGAAATTAGCTGTAGGTTCAGAAACTACTCAGCAGGAACATTTCTAGTAGCTATTAGAAGAATAATTAGGTCAGGTATCTCAAACAACTATGCAAGTAGGCACCACTCAAAGAGGAGCTGCAGGTGTTTAGATAGCTTTCTGGAAGGAAACAGGAGCCTGTGCAGAACTGTTTTCCTGGATCTGTGGGCAGCAGAAAGTAGGATCCATTTGAGCATAGTGAGCTACCTCTGTACACTTGGTAACCTCAGTCTCAAAATCAGCTGTTTATCTGCCATGGTTACCTGCTTTCTCTTGCTTCAGTGAGCAGGAAGATTCAGTTACTGAAAAGTACCAAATTTTCAAATCTCTGTAACTTTTCCAGTGGAGGTCAGGTTTCCTCTGTAATGATCTGAAGCTTTCTGTCAGAACCAGACTTTTTTTAATTATTATTTTTTTCTTCGTTATTTCCCATAGGCATATTAGGACTAGCATGGGGCCTTCAGGGGTCCATGTGCCATAGGTTAAAAAGTACTGTGCTGAACTCTGCAAATGCCAGAACAAACGCCAGAGTTGGGTCTGTGGGTGAAAGATCACGCTCTAGCTTCTCTATGAAGTGACTTACTGCCCTTCTCCCAGTGAGCAAAAAGAAAGACATTCCATACATTGTATCAGACTTTTAGCTTGCTCCCATTTATGCCTGTAAACCTAGAGCTCCAGTGTCATTTATCCTAGCACAAAAACTGCTGACTTCATCCTGGTGACTTTTATGGTAGCACGGTATAAACAGGCCTTGCTGTACCTGTTAGGCTGGTTGTGCAATCCTAACACCATCCCACTCCCCAATCTCATCAGGGTCTTGTTCTGTGCAGGATTTGCCTTGTCCAGTCTTAAGAGGGAAACAGGTTCTGAATTCTCACTTAAACTTTTTTTTTCTCTTTCTAGATGTCACAATGGCAAAGTCAGCAAAACTTATTCAACAGCAACTGGAGAAAGAGCTGTAAGTGGGAGATGGGATCTTAAATGCGCTGAACACCTCTCTTCTCTTTTCTTTCTACCTCTTCTTGCAGTGCTCAGCAAGCTCAGTACATAGCAAAAAAGAGCAGTCTGTGTAGGTGTACCCAGGATGAGGAAAGACTGACCCCCTGCTAAAACATTAAGATCTAGTAAGATTCCTGTCTGAACCAAAAAAAACCAAACCCCCCAACAACCAGTAGATACAAAAAGTTCCTTGCCTCCTTGGAGCTGTAGTTTGGAGCAACATCACTGTTTTTTCCTGCAGGCTGCCATCCTCCAGTCAAGGGATGTCTCTTGTGTCCTAGGGTTCTGTCTGCTTTGATGTACAAGTGGAGTAGCCTTCTCAAATGTCAGGCTTTCTGTGAGTGATATGAAGAATTGTGTAGTTCTGCTCAGTTGTACAGGCAGATGCGGCCTTTGATGTGGGCCACTGACATGAAACGGTTTGGAGTGCAGAATTGCAGAGATAATGCCCTCTGCTCTGTGGTTGGCCTGCGTAGTTGACAGTCTCCCTCACAACATTATGGGAGCCTGGTTGGGGCCCTTGTGTTACCATTTTCTCTTGCCTAGGAGAGGAGTATTTACCTGGAAGACAAGTGATGTACAATTCATTGCTAATCTTAGATTTTAAAAGCAAGTGGGAGGAGGAAAAAGTAGATATTGGCTGCTGCCATATTGTAAGCTGCCACCTGAATTAATTACAACATTATCACTTGCAAGTTTATCCTGGAAGGGTGCAAATGGAACATGATCTTTTAGCCCAGTTTAATCTTTGTGCATGAAGAGTCTGCCTGATATGAATCCCATAATTGTAATGGGGCCAAATCTACTGTGGGAGAAATCTGGACAGCTCTCACGCAGTTTGTACCATGCCATGTGTGCAGGCATCCTCTACAGACAGCTATTTCAGGAGCTTCACCTACAGCATCTGACAGATTTTGCTCCCCCTGCCCATGCACAAAGCTGGATGGTCTGCCTCTCTGTTCCTCACAGGACTGGTTTGCAGGATTGTAGATAGCAACGAGGAGCTCTTCGAGTCACAAGGAGTGTAGCAAATGCATTTTCATGGGGCAAGGCTGTGTTGTTGTTGGTCCCTTTGGCCAGCAGATGGCAGCAGGGTTATTTGTGCTCCGGAACAACTGATTTTCCCTTTCTTAAGGGAGGAATTAGTTGCAACATAGTCAGTCTCTCCAGGAAAATAAATTTTGCTTCGTTCTGATGTTGGATGTTTGCAGTTATTTTTGTATAAAAGTAGGATTTTTGAGTTACGTATTTTGTCCCCTGTTAGGCAGTGTGGTTTCAACGGATTGGCAAATTGCTGCAATCCCCTTGCTAGTACTTTTAACATGCTTATGTGGAAAACTCAAGGAAATGCTTGCTCTCTTATTCCTCAACTCATGTTTGTGAGGGGGGAGGCTTTGTTCTTTCCTGTGTCTTGTTATTTGAGCTCCTGTCTGTGGAAAAAGGAGTAACTGTGGGTGAGAGAGCAGGCATTGCCAAACTGTCACACTGAAAAAGGTTTAGCAATTCATCTGCCTGGTTCTTCTAGTCAGCCAAAGGCCTGGAAAAGAATGCTGTTTGAATCTGTTTCTGATGAGCCGCTCGACTCCCCCAGCGCTGGCCTAGCTTGGGACCAGCAATCACAGCAGATTCACAGCACCTCCATTTCCATTTGTCTGTTTCTTCTGCTTGCACTGCCTCCAATTTGTGCTCTGCAGGAGCAGGATGCCTGGTGAATGGGTAAGGGGGTCCGTCCTTCCTCCCTGCACACGGGAGGGCACTGAGGTGCTGCAAAGCTGAAGGGTGGGGAAAGCAGTGACTTTGCAGCCTGGGAACCTTGGGCAGGGATTGCTTACAGGAGCAGTGGGGAGACTCCGTCTCTGTCTCTACCCTTAAAGGCATTCAGCACACTCAGTGTAGTGGGCTGAACCTCTTCTTGATTCCTGATGTCCTGGTGCCTCTCTCTCCCTGGTTACCTCTTAAACTGGTGCAAACCTTGAGCATCAGGGCTAAACAGCTTTTTAGCTCCAGGCACCTGCAGTCAGACAAGTACCTCTCATAGACTGGATTCAGCTTCTACTGCCAGAATTTCCCTTTGCTTTGTAATGGTGCATGTATGAGTTGAGACTAGTGCTGTCACTGTTGCCTCGTCCTGCACTCTGTTTGGCCTGTTTGAGCTCATACATGGGCTTGACTGCAGTTGTGCCCTGCTCCTACTCCAGGGTTCTTGCTGAGAAAGACTGATGATTAGAGTTGGAAGTTTTGCTTTGCTGAGGAAATGAGCAGTAGCATTTCCTTACATGAGCCCTTCTCACCTAGAGAGCTGTGTTTTGGGGGGAATGTTCCCTGTGACAGCTGCTGTACTGCTTTGAGGACCCCAGGATGGTGTGGGGTGACCACTGGAAGTGGCAGTGAACCCACTAACAGTGGATGCCTGTGGTAGCTGGTGTGCAGTCTCATCTGTCCTTCGAAGCTCAGGGTAAGCCTCCAGATCCCTGACATCATGCCATTGTGGCAGCGATACCTTGCAGGGAAGTGTGTCCACTCCTGAAGCAGGCATGACCTTCAGTCTCTGCCTTTCCCCCTCTCAGTGCAACTCAAGGGTTTTTCCCCTCCCCCCCTCCTTTTCCCCCCCCCACCTCTTCTGGTCTTAAATTACAGCCGATTCAATCTGTAGCATGTATGTTTTCATGCTTGTGTCGGATTACCTTCTTTTTGCTAAGGAAGGATCAGATCTGGGAAAGGCTGAATGTGTTAATCCACTAGCTGAATAAAAGCTGAGTAAATTTATTCCTCTAATTATTCCTCTGTAATCTGCTTAGTATGTTTCAGGCTATGCTCTTTGGCAAGCTAACTGCATTGGTGGATAAGGAAATCTGCTTTGCACCAAGATGGTGGTTGTACTTTTTAAAGTGATGCTACTTCTGCAGCAAGAAGGATGTGGTGTTCCTGCTTGTTAGGCTGCCACTTTCTTCCAGAATAGGAGACTTTGGGAGCCCAGATCAGTTACTAGCTCAGTTTGCTAACTTCATGCTCTTGTCATATGGCAGTATCTATCTGATCCACTGTAAATATGTGTAGCTTCTAGTGACTGGTGTTTGCTGTGGGGATATTGGGGAAATAAAGACCGGGGTATTGCTGCCTGACTGTTGATGATGTTTATTGTGGAACAGAAAACCCACTTAAACACAGTCTCTTTGAGGGTCTTCCTCTCCAGTTTGCTGTCTTAGGCCTGTCTGCAGTTGAGCCTTCCAACAAAGAACTGGGAGAAGTGGCCAAAGTACCTGTTCCTATCTCTGTCTTGCAGGACAAAGCCATGCACTGGGAGCCTTCTATCCTTGGTGTAGCTGGGGTCCTGTTGACAGTGTAAGGTCCAAAGTGTCCCAGCAGCCATGTTGTAGATGAGTGCCTCTGGGCTGTTTCCCGTGATCACAGTTCTTAATTCTTTCCCTTCTTTTTCCACAGCAACACCTTACGAGTGACTCGCTCTGCAGCCCCCACCAGTTTGGATGGCTCAGCTGCTGGGGGCTCCACTCAGCTAGGCAAAAAGGGCAAGGATTTTGACTTCTCCCAGCTGCCCATGAAGGTGGAGTTCGTGGAGTGCAGCGCCCGGGGCAGCAAGGGAGAGGATGGAGACGCCGACTTCGAAGACCTTGAGAAATGGCTGGCCAAGATCGCCTGAGTGGAGGAAGGCAGGTCCACACAGAGATAGGGAGATGGGGGGTGTGGGGACACTGGGGGATTGAGAAGAACAGGATGGGTTTGAGATACTCAAATCTCACCTTCCCATAGAGGAAATGTAACCTAGAAACCAGTGCTGCAGTATCTGCCTCCATTGCTCATGGGCCTGGGAGCAATATAACATAATTGCTGATGTGATTTCATCTCAGTGTCTCCATTACACTGCAACCTTGTTTTACTCTCTTTCTCTGAGATCTGGCCCTCTGGACTTTGATCGCTTGAAGTCTTTTGGCTTTTAGTTTGACAGTTGCAAAGCAAATTAGGAAGGGATGCACTGTCCATGGAGTCTTTTGGAGACTGGACTCTGCATGTCCTGTTCTGCCTCAGTTTAGCATTGCAGCCCTATTACCTCTTGGAGCTGCTGATCACTACCTGGTCCATACTTCTTTCTCCAGTCTCTTGCTGGTTGAGAATACTGCACATATCATCTGTGCTGCTCTGGCAAAGTGCATAGAGCAGCTTTCTGCTGGGCAAGCATTGAGGAGAGTATAAAAGCTATTTTTCTGTGTCTCCTCCCTCTTTGTTCTAAATTTGTGCGGTTATTGTATACCAAAAGCAGACTGGCTGTGCTGTCTGTCTGCTGCCTGTTTCTGGCTGATATGCTTCAGTCTTTGAGTGATTGCTGCTGTTGGACAGTTCTTGAGAACTTTTTATTAACTTGGGGGCTCTAAGTCCTGAAAGTGTGTTTTGGTCTTTCCCTCCATATGTTTAGCTCTGCCCCCATAGACATGTATGCACACTTTTCTAAGTTGTAGAGGTATAGTAGATAGCTTAAAATGATGGGGGAAGATGCATCCATATTCATATTCATAGCTTCAATTTCAGTGAGATCTATCATGACAGGCACTTGCTGTGCAGTCACTGGAGCAGGAGACAGGCAGTGATAGTAGTAGAGACCTTTTTTGTGTGTGATTAGTCAGCAGTAGTGGCAAAGTGAGGGGGAAAGTCAAGGAGCTGCTTGCAAGGGAGGTTCCTCCTCCTGAGGAAGATCCTCACTGAAGAGGAGAAAGGTGAGTTTTCCCAGTGTGTTCTTGTTTGGGATGTTTAAAGGCAAAGCTGCTGCTGTGGATGTGATATCAGCTGTTAATCTTGCAGGAACATTCAGAGAATGCTTGTTAGCTGTCTAGCTGTCACAACGGCATGTGTGGGCTGCTCTGAGACTTGGTGGAATGACAGAGGGATCTGATACAGTATCCTTTAGACATTCTGAGCTTCCAAAAGGTCTTTCTCTCTGCCTGCTCCTATGCTTTGTTAGGGGGTGCTGTTCAGGTGGAATCAAGACCTTGATGCAGAGCTTGGTTGAGTATTCAGCTTCCCCTTCCAGAACAACAGCCTGAAAACATCTTTGGAGTCACCCCGCCCAGGACCTTTGTGCTCTGATGGAGTTCATCTCTGTACATCACCTATGTATGGATGATTGTTCTGCAGGGTGTGGTGCTGGGAATTGCAAAGTCCTCTTACATACAAGTTTTTTCTCCATTTTTGTTTTATCTTTTTTTTTTTAAAAAAAAATTGGGACAGGAAGGAGTTTGTGGCTGTTTTTTCTGTCTCTGATTTGATGCTTCATTACTCAGAATTGATGTATTGTGCTCTTTCTCCCTTTCTGGGCATTCTCTACCTTCCTTTAGCATTGCCAGATATTAGTTGTGATGAGGAAAGCCTGTCTTCTGCAAACTCATGCTCATAATAGAGCTGGTTTTGTATTTCCAATCTTGTGAATCCTATGGCTCTTCAGGTGCAACTGGCCCATTCCTCAGCAGCTGAGAGAATGGTGTTTTGGGAGCACTTGAGAATAGCCCTGGGCAAGGGGCCCTGTCCTCCTGTATTAGGAAGGCTGGAGGCTGATTGATAACAAGGAGCAAAGCTGAGGCAGATGTTCTGATCAAGCCTGAAGGCACCTTGTCCTTATAGGAGGTTGTGGGGTGGAGGATTATATTTATGTAGAATGCTATATGCTTGTTTCCAGCAGCCAGAGTTGTCGGAACATGTTTGTCAGGCTTTGAATTCAATTACTGAAGCCCCTTCCTGGACCTCATTTGAATCCGTAATGCTGAAGCAAGAGTATTACTATCTCTTTGGGTTGTTACTGTTTGCAAAGACCTGCCTCCTTGAAAAGTAGAGGCCTTTGGTAGAGTAAGGTTTAACAAGGCCCTGTTTAAGTTATTCTTAATTAAAGTTATTCCTTAAATAAAAATGTTTGGCTAAAATGTTTGTGTACTCTTATCAGTTGATTCTCCAGTCCTTGTTTAGTCTGTCTGGTTTGGCCTCTGCCTTGATTCTTCTCAACTGTGTCAAAGCCACATGGGCTGATACTTTGCTTCTGTCGGACATGGTGTTGGAGAAAAACCTTCCTGTTTGGTGGCCAGATCTATGTTAGTCAGCTGTCTCCTGTACCTCCATGCGCAGAGCTTTTTAGTGTTTTGAGTTCCTCCTTCGTTAGGGCCTTAGAGGGTTGATAATCTAAGCAGCAAAGAAAATCCTGGGTTATTCCTGGGTTTTAATGCAAATAATCAAGCCATCTGCAGTGAAGTGTGCACTGCTGTTGTGGTTTAAGTTGCAAAGCATTTCTCCTGCTCAGTAGCAGAGGTGGCTCCTGCCCCCTGCAGCTTTACAGCTGGATGGAGAAACCACTGCTTTCCCTGCACGAGGGTGGCTGTGAGGCTGCGTATGCCAGCACTCTGTATAAGGACTGTGGACCAGGTGCTCAGCTGCTGCGTGGCCATGTGGCTTGCCTGAGGCTGTGTCCTTTGTTAATTGTGCTAGTGCCAGGTTGGAGGAGTGGAGCATGTCTTAGGCTGCTGTAGAGCTGTGTGTGTTCCTTCAGTCGCTCTGTGATTCGCCTGTTTTAAATGTTTAGGGCTGTCCCTCGCCAGTGGGTGAGGGAACAAAGGGCGAACCAGGAACTGAAGTTTTCTCTGTTTTCACAAGCTCTGTGTGCTCCTTTTTTGCTGTTATGTGTAGCACTTGCTCCCAGTCTGGAGCACGGCCATTGCTACGGTTTTGTGCTGGGGCAGGTGTTTTTCCAAACACCTGCCCCTGCTCCATAGGGAGAAGATGCTTTGCAAATGCACAAAGTGGTAATGCATTCCCACAGGAGAAAAGGGTTTCTTCTGCAAGAGATTTTTTTTTTAATTGTTAACTTACCAGTGATAGTTCAAGAAAGAGATCCCTGGCTTTTGGGGAGAGGGCTTCTCTGGAGGACAGAAATGGAGTCTGTGGAACTACTCTGAGTAACAGTCTTGTATTTTGATGCTAAGCAGATATATGTACCACCTGCTTTACAGTATATGGGCTGTCCTGGTATCTTTGAGACCAGGCTCTAGAGCTGTGAATTCCATGACACTTTCTTAAAGAAGATCCATCCCATAAAACTGCAGATACTAGCCAGTACCAGTACTGCAGAGGAAGGATGCTTCTGGAGAGTGAGCAGCACAGTGAGATCTAGGACAGAAGAAACCACAAAAAAGTGGAGGAGAGTGTGCTGAAAACAGGCGAATGCACCTGTGAAATGGCTTCAACTTACTTGAGTCTCAAGAACCTAAATTAGGAATTTTCGTGATCCCAGTTCATGAGGTGGAGTCATGTAAATCCTGGGCCAGTGCTGCTGTGGGAGATAGCTGAATCCCAGTAATGGGACTGCTCACATGGCTGACCTTTTGTGTGCTGTGTGTGCATCACTCCATCCCAAGGGCATTTTTCCTCATGCCTTCATGTTTTCAAGTTGTGCCCTAATGATCATAGAATCATAGAATTGGTAAGATTGAAAGGGACCTCTGGAGATCATCTACTCCAACCTTCAAGCAACCTTCCAGCCCACCTACCATGTTAAATCAGGTACTGAATAACATGTTGGCTGGTAATTTTGACTGACTTGCATCCTATAATTTCCCTCTTGTTGACAAGTGTGCTGCAGCACCTGCAGGATGCTTTTTCTGTGCAGCATCTTGCTTTTTCAGATGCTCTGAAAAAAAAATGCATTTTCATGCTGGCAAAAAATTTGTAACTAATTCCTGCAGCATTTGTGCAAGCAGAATTGGGGGAAACAGGAGCAAAGCACAGGAGAGGAAAAACATTTCTAGAGAGATGCAGAGATTATGGGGGAGGTATGTTGTGATAGAATGTGTTTAGTTTGGAAATTTGCTTCCCTCTTGAGTTTCTTAAGGAAAAGAAAAGCAAAAATAATACACCACTTGGAAGCTGGCTCCCCTGCAGTGGGTTCCAGTTAAACCACATACATTTTGTACGTTTGGTGGTTATGGTCTGATCTTAACAGGAAAATGGGTGATGATTACCCTCATGCAAAGTGGGGCAATTCGCTTACCTTTCTTTTTAGCAAAAATAAACCTAGGGGAAAGCTGGGAGACTCTAGAAAGTATTTTTTTTCCAACTTTTCCTCTGTGCTAGTATGCTTATTCCTTAGGGCTCATATGGCGGGACTAGTGCATGTAACACTCATGTTCATTTCATTGTGACTTGCCAGATGTGAGCTCCACTCAGAGATGGCTACTCAAAACTGGAGTGAGCTTTTCCATTCCTGCTCTGGAAACAGGCAGTGCAACTACTTGACCTTTTCAGTGCATAGATACATTGGCTAGCCCTATCTGCACTCTTTGGAGCAAGAAGCTTCCCTTTGCTACTTGCAATTAGCTTCCCAGGGCAAAACCAAGCTACCTTGCTCCTACAGAGGATCCTGGTTAGCACTTGCATAGGGACTTGACAGATGTCTACTGTGACAGCAGCTGAGGTGGTTTCAGTTATATCTGTGAATATGTTCTAACAATACCAGTGAGATAAATATAAATGTGAGCTCTCTGCACATTCTACCCCTGGGCTCAACTAGGACCATATAGAAAGAAGATGTGCTATGCCTCCCTAGGGAAAACCCCTGCTATGTAACTTAGGGCCACTATGGAGACTGACAGACACATGCACATACCCAAGGCTGGCTTATTTGCAGTGTGCCTTGTTGCACTGCTTTTTTATTTGCTATTATCTACTATTTGCTAGCAGTAGATGGTGTTTTGTGCACACTGCAGGGGCAAGTGGGCTGTGTGCCTGCTAGGAGAGATGACCAATGCCATTCTCCAGTGCTGAGGCAAGCCCTGCTCCCTTAGCTAGACAGCAGTTTACAGATGACCAAAATCTAAAGCTTCCTTCCAAAGAGAAGTACAAAATAGTAAAAAGGTGCAAGAACCTTCCCCTCCTTTCCATCAACATGTTATAACAGTTCAGCTGGCAAACACCTCTGTGGCCCAAATGACAGACTCGTTTTCTTTCTCAACATTTTATTTTGGCAGTTGTATAACCTATTTTATTTGTAGTTTCTAAACAATCTGCCCCTTCCCCTTGACATTTTACAACAAAAACAGCAAAGAAAAATGGACTTTCAGTAATCACAGCTAAGTGCCATGACTGTGAAGAGAATGTTTTCCCCATGCCTCCCAATCTTTCTGCCCCAGAAAGTGCAAACGATGCAGTTCTCAGCTGCCAACTCCAGTGG
Organism: Rhea americana; assembly: GCF_003343005.1. Taxonomy (NCBI): domain Eukaryota; kingdom Metazoa; phylum Chordata; class Aves; order Rheiformes; family Rheidae; genus Rhea; species Rhea americana. The sequence continues at coordinate 431,780 of NW_028186482.1, forward strand.
CTTCTCTGGGCAGCAAGGTGTTGAGCATGGGATAGCGCAGGCATCTGACTGCTCTGGGCTAGCATGAGCACCCACTTTCACTGGCTGGTGCTTCCTGGGGCTTGTCCAACTTGATGTCAACCACTGATGGGACAAAGGCAGAGAAAATGGCATTAAGGAAGGTCACATAGATGTTACAGGGAAAGCTGCCCAGTGCTGCCTGCCTGGTGTCTCTCTAACCCAGTGGGTAACAAAAGCACTGGGGTGAAAAAAACCAAAACACTGGGGCACTCTAGAAAGGGAAACAGATGGAAAAAAGGAAGGTATCACAAGATTTTCTTATCAGATTCTGGCCAGGTTGTTTGCTGGAGCGTCCCAGACTTTAAACAGAAGCAATGTTGATGGGGAAATTTGGCCCTTGCTGAGAACAGGGTGGTGGAGAGCATAATGCATCACTAAGCCATGGTTGTGCTCTAGAAAAGTCAGCGTGAAGCTTGCGAAGATGCCCCTTCTCCTTTGGGACAAAACAGGCTGCAAAGTTTAAAAACCAGCAAAGAGAAGGAAAGCTCACCTGGTTGGGACTGAAAGGCATCATGCCCAGAGCAAGTGCTGGGGCTGATGTGCTGGAACTGGGCAGTATTCCCTCCTGGGGCACTGCATATGGCCTCTCCCATACCAGCACCAGGAGCATAACCCTTGTCCTACAGACAATTTCTACGTCATAAATAAGCCTTACTTGGAACAGAGCTGTTAGCCAGCCTGCTGAAGAGCCAGCAACCAATACTCTTCTCAGATGTATGGTACTTGGACAAAGGGGCTGAGGGACCTGGGTTAACACAGCTTGTTGGTGAAAGGAGACTTTCTGCTCACGCTTTCTGCCACAAGCTTCCTGATTGTTCACTCTTGCCCCAAAGTTTATAGCAATAGTGTGCTGGGATGTTGTTTGGCAATGACCTGGATTTGGGATCACAGGGGAACCCTGGGTTGGTTAGTGTCACCTCAGTCCCTGGGGGGGGGGAGGGGAAGAGATTTTGACACCATCAGGGTGTCACATCTGGAAGCTGCAGAAGCCAGATGAGTGGGTTGAGAGGACAGTGATGGATGCTTAATATCTGGCCAGGGCTGGCAACACAGGGAGGGTCCTGGGACTCAGTGCAGGGTGCCTGTATCATTCAGCGTCTCCATTGACAACTGCATGCTGAGTGAGAGCATGCCCTCAGCACATCTGTGGATGATACAAAACTGGGAGTGGAAGATGGGTGGCTAGCAAGCCAAATGACACAGCTTGTAACTAGAGAGACCCAGAAGGAGTCGAGGATGGGGCCAAGGGCAACCTAAACATCGAGAAGTGCAAAGCCCTGTGCCAGAGTTGAAATAACCCTGTGCTTATCCATTGGTCCAAGCTGCTGAAATGCTATGGCCTTCATTGTACGGCTATCTGCTCATTATAGCTAGCTAAAGATAGACCTAAAATTGCTTTATAAAGGAAGTGATGTTTCAGGACTTGCCCTGCAATTCATTCACTGTAAAAGGGAGCAACCTCTTGGTTACTGTCCTTCACAGCCCATGCACAAGGGAATCATTGCGTGAGGCTGCTCTTTACCAGAGGATGGACCCAGATCATGGTTTTTGTCCCTCCTGAGTACTGTTGAAACTAAAGTGAAATGCAGCATGAATGTGGTACCTGGCACATCAGAGACAAACACTTTTGCCAATATGCTGGAGTACTGTGTTTCTGCTTTCACCAAGAAACAGCTCCTGTCTTGAAACTGATCTCCTGAAAACACTTGCTGAATTTGGGGGAACTGAGCATCTCAGGCCTGACTGTGGCCCACCAGCTGCAGCTAGGGCTGGTCCACACAGACCTGTGACTAGAGTTTCTCCTCGTGTTTCACCAGCATCAGCCTCCACTGAGCACGTCCCTGAATGTACTCACAACTCTTCACCTCAATAGAGGATTTCCTTCTAGCACAGAAGGGATGAGTTGCTTTGAGTCTAAATAGGTGAGACACCGCACATTGTATCGTAGCCTACGTGCACGATGCAGTTAGTGAAGCAAGCAGGCTGGTGACAAGGTTTATTGACAAAGAACGATCTTGGCCTGAGTGCAACACAAACAAACCAAAAACCTGTTGCGTGCACCATAGTGTTAGGCCACTAAATACCAAACTCCTCCCCCCTAGATTTGGCACTGAATCCCTTGTGCTTTACATCATTTTTGAAAGTCTGGGCCCCCATATCTCCTGAGCAAGTGGACCAGCCCTGAGCCCAGGTACCACAAGCAGTTCTTCCTGATGGTGTCCACCCCTCCAACTGCAAGCGCTTTCTCTGGCCTGCCTCCAGCACTCTCACCCTCTTCTGCCAGGGCCTCCTGTGTCCTGCCTTCCCTGTGTTCCCTCCAGTCCCACCCCCGCCCCCATCCTCAGCTCCTATGGCTTCAAATGCTTGCAGCGTCTTCCCATACAGATCTCAGCTGTCATCTTCAAGGTGGGAGAGAAAAGTCCCCCACTGCTATCCCAGCTTGTCCTGGCTACTCCTGGAAAGGGGAGATGGTGAGACCCTGCAGGTGGAACAATGGCTGGATTCTGTACCCAGGCCTGGTGTTGCAGGACTGCACAACTTCAGGGAAATCCCTTTGCCTACCTCAGCCTCCAACTTCCTCACCTGTACGATGGAGGGGAGAAAACCCCAAACTATTTGCAAAGTCCTCTGGAGTCTGCAGGTGGAAAGAGCCAGAGGGTTATTTTAGAAAGGATACTTCCTTCTTTGCCCTTCTCTTGGGAACTCTCCATTCCTGGTAGAGCTGAAGCCACACGCCGGAAGAGCTGTGGGAGCAAAGGGAGGGGAATCTGTCAGCACTCTGACCATTCCAAGGCCTAGGGAAAAGCAGGCAGGCTCTGCTCAAGAGCCTGCAGATTTCCCCCTTGCCAAGAGGGTGAGACTGGCCTGAAGGCAAGCTGGTAGAGTTGCCTAGCCAGATACAAATGAATCTGTTTGTACCGAGTGGATCTCTGCCTGTTGCTGCCAAGTGGATATTCAGGCCCTCTGCTCCTTCTCAGCCTGTTTCGTGATGATCAGAGCTCCGCATTAGCCATCCAGCATGCCCCAGCAGTGGTGGCCACTGCATGGGATCCTTTCTTTTCCACCAGCATGCACCAAGGGGTCCATTACCCTTAATAACGCCAAAGAGGTGGCAAGCCTCTGTATGCAGCGCCTGTTCATAAACTGGCAATTTAGATGCCTGAGATGTGACACATCTTTTCCCCATTACTGGGGAAAAAAAAAATGTTTTCTGCTAATCTTTCAACAGCAAAAGAGTGTTATTTATTTAAGATGATCAATTACTAGGGCTCTGATCATGCACAGATGGTGAGTATGGATGATTTTTATATCCTACCACCCAGGCTGAAGAAGTAATTAGGTGGTTTCTATCTTGGAACATGAGTTGGCATATCTAGACCACAACAGATACCTATTGGAAATGACAAATACTGCCATATTTTGTTGAAATCCTGGCTGGCTTTGGAGGGTTGCAGCAGTGCCTAGACCGAAGGCTGTCTGCCCAGGAGGAGAGTGATGCAGCCACATGTTTCTATGTATTGGCTTGTTCAGACACCTTACAGGGAATGTAAACACTGCACTGATCACCCAAAAAGGAGCTCCTGCGTAGTTACGAGCTCTGCTGAGACTCTTCCTTTGTGGTCTCTGTGCCGTGATGTCTGTACTGTAAGCACACTTAATGAACCTGCTCTGCACTGTGGAGGGCAAATCCCCATCAAAATTTCCTAGGACTTCCACTGCTACTAGGACTTCCACTAGTACTTCCTTCTCAGATGACATGGCTTAGTGGCACCTTGGATTGGCAGCACAGATCAGTCAGAGATGTGCATATTGTTACACTGTATGGCACACTGTGTCTTGAACAATGGGCAGCCTGGGGGACTGGAGCACTACGGCAATAGGAATAGCGATGGCCTAGGAGTTTTCTGCTCAGGAAGCAAGTGGACTTCACCCCAGCATTGCGACTGGGTTGTATTATTCCTCCTTCCTTGCAGTCGCTTGCTTCTGATATGCAGCAGGGCTTTGGGAATGGCTGCCAGCTCACTAGCATAGTCCTGGCTGGAGTAGGGGCCTCTTACCTGTTTTACATTGTATCCTGTTTTTGCACTGGTCTCAGTGAACATGACCTTCAGTTCTTTGGCTTGCTGTTCCCCTTCGTCAATTGTTATCTGCCTGAGGACACAGAGGGCGAGACAGGTAACTAACCCCACTGGCACTAACACTGCAAAAAAGGCTTTGCTGCAAAGAGTCAGGACAAAATGTGCCCCCACCTGCCACTTTCCCCAGGTGTTGCCTTTTTATCCCCAGGCCATTTTTCCAATTGATGAATGGAAAAATAGAATTTGGCAGCCATGGTGCCTTCCACCTGACCCAAGCTTTCCCCACTTCCCCACATTTCTCTGGGTCCAGCCTGCAGCCTGTCACATCTGCTCAATTGCCTCCCATCCATGTGTCCTGCATGTCTGTCCTTTGCTTAAACCTTTGCCACCCTCCCCAACAGAGTCTTTTCAATTACAGACTAGGAAAAACGAAAACTCTGTCAGCCCTGAGCAGCATCCCATCATGGGCATAGCTGGGAATGAACTTCCCAGAAATGCTCCGTCTCCGCTTTTCCTCAGGTTGGCCCCACTTCTACCAGGAATACCCAGCTTGGCCTGAAGCAGCATCATATGTGGTTACACTGAGAGCCACCTGCCTTGAGGGGCTTCCTGCTAGCACACAAACAGGATCTTTGCCACCTCAAAATGCCAGCTGCCCCAGCATCTGCCCTAGAGATGCTGGCCCCACTGATGAGTTGATACTCCAGTAAGTACTATCATGGCCAGAAGCCCACTTCACCTCTTGTCTGCGAGATCTGTCTTGTTGCCAACAAGCATGATGATGACGTCGCTTCCCCTTTCAGTCCTGACATCATCAATCCATTTGGCCGTTTGCTGGAAGGAGTTGAGATCTGTGGGAGAGGAGGCAGAATGGCACAGGTGCTTAGCCTCGAGGGGCACTCCCAGGCCAGGTTGGGCGCTGCTGCCCAGCCCCGGAGCTGCCAGAGCAAACACGATGGGAAAATAATTCCAGCTTAAGCAAAAAAACAAACAAACAAAAAAAATTGTTTCTAGCTCCTCTAGCCTCTCCATGAAGAACTGCTCATCCTTAGAGCAGTATAAGTGTCTTGTTGGAGTGAAGGGACTCATGGCTGCTGGGCCATGTCTCACCTGTAGTAATGTGGAGGTGCTGGGACACAGCCAGTGAAGTCCCTGAAGGTGTGCTTCGAGGTGAGGTAGAGCCAAGAAGAAGGGGGCATAGAGCTGAGAGCAGAGCAGGGAGCAAGGTGTGAGGTAAGGCAGTGTTTACAGCTGCCGGAGAGATCAGAGTGGGGGGAAACAGGGACAGTGAGCTGGGAGGCATGGGGCTGCTTTTGCCCAGAGGGGAGCTCTGGGTGTCAGCTGTGCTGGATGACCCAGTACTCCCTTTGGTTCTTGCACACACCATCACACCTCACTCTCTGTACTCATAAGTACCTGAAAGGTCTCAGCATAATGCTGCCTCTTAAAAAAATGTAACCTGCTTATCCTGCAATATTAATTAGCTTTGTACAAAGGGCTGGGCTCAGTCTCTCCACAGGAACAATGCTCTTCTGCCACCTGCATTTTTCCCAGAGACTCTATTGCCACTTAAAGTGCAAATGCAAATAGCACTGGGAACAAGATTAGCACCCTGCAGCCTCTTCAGAGAGCATTTTTAACAACCTAGCTGCTGGCAGCTCTGTCACTAAAGGCAGCATGGCAGCCACACAGCCAATAGACACATACAGGCACAGCAGCAAATAGACACATACAGCAGCAACCCATCATGCTCCAGGTGCCAGGCAGAAGGTCCAACTCACTCGTGATATCGTAAACGACCACAGCCACAGTGGAGTCTCGGATGTAGCTGGGGATGAGGCTCCGGAACCGCTCCTGGCCTGCTGTGTCCCAGAGCTGCAACCGGACCTGCCAGGTCCAGGGCAAGGCAGGCAAGAGAGAATGAGAGAGAGAGTCAGCAAACAGAGTGGTGGGAAAGGTCTCGAAATGCAGAAGGGAGTATGTGAGAGACAGTGATTGAGAGTGAACTCTCTAAAGGAGCCCAGGGGAATTTGGATCCAGGTGTCCTCCCAAAACACTGCCCCAAACTGCAACATGTCCTTGGCTGTCACCTGCATCTGTGGTACTGCTCTGGCCAGCAGTGGCTTGAGAGCAGCCACTTCTGCCCCTTTCATGGGACTTTCCACTGGCAAGGAACAGTTGGTGGAGGCACTCAGTGGCAAGGAGAAGCATCAGCAGTGTAACATGGTGTCTCAGGAGTGCAGACCTGGCTGGAGGCACCCACACTGCCAGCTTGGGATAGGCAAAAGGCCATGGGTGAATTTGTTAATCCATGCTGAGGTTTGCCAAAGGAACTTCAAGGAAGATAGATGTCATGCTTCCCATGATATGAGATCCCTGTTACTCTTAGGTCCCCAAAAATCTGCAGGAGGGAACCTGCTGGGCAGGTAAATGGTAGGGTCCACTGCAGAGTAGGGAGCAGCCTGCCTCCTTGGCTGGATGCAGACAAGGAAAAGCCAGATGCCTGAGGAGGGGAGGCAAGCCAGATGCGCAGCAGCTGGGAGGCAGGCATATTTGATTGTGCTCAGAGCTACATGCAGCTCCCAGCTGGCTCAGGATGGAGGCAGAGGTGGTGCCAACCTGCACAGGCCCGGGGCATCCTGGGCCTGCCCAGTGGTATGCTGGCAGAGCTGCTATGGCTTGGCACCAGCTCCAGCCTGGGTCAAGGCCAGTGCTTGCACAAGCACTGCATCTCCTCAGGATGCTTCTAGCAGAAGCTGTGTTTTGGTGGCTCTCTGCAGGAACCTGCCCGCCCTGCTGCTGGCTATCACGCATCGCTGCAGGTTGTCAGTGGGTTTGATTAGGATGGTGTTTGGTAATGGAGCCAGCTCAAGAAAGATGTTAGACTGCATTTCCATGCTAGCACAGTGGCTTTCTACTCCTTACTATCTGCTTCCCTTTTCTGTGACGTTTCTGTATCCCAAATTCCCTCTCCTCCAAATCAATAAATCAGAAAGCTTTAAGTAGCAGCCTGGCCTTTCATGGCCATTTTCCATAATGCCTGTGAGCACCTGGGGAATAACCAAGCTCTTCTTCCCCTCTCCATGCATGCTTTTCAGAAGCAGTGTGAATACAGCTAGCCCCTGTGAGTCCACAAAAAGGCCTTTGTGCCTATCCAGGCTGGATGGGGACCCCAGACTGGTGGCCAAGAGAGGATTCACCCTTGTGAAGAGCTCAGAGTGGGCACAGCCCTCCTCTGGAGATCAGCTGCGCAAAGGCAGCAATTGCAACTCTGGCTACTCACCGTCCGGTCCTCCAGGTACATGGTTTTTGATAGGAAATCAATGCCAATTGTAGCCTGTAAGATAAGAAGAAGAGAAATGAAGAACAGGAAGAGTTGTCAAGGGAGGACCTAAGGCTCTGCTTCTGCTTTCAACAGAGCAAGTGGGCAAAGAAGTATTGCTGAGAGCCCCGTTAACCAACACAGTCTGATTGCAAAATGCATCAAATATGTCTTACAAGCCCATGCCTAGCATTTAGGTGACATGGATGGCCAGCCTGCTCTGTGCCCCCACACTGGAAATGCCAGCTGTGAGTGCACCAGGACAGGCAGCCCAGCCCCTTGCCCCACGTTGCTCCTGCTCCATGTGGCATGTGGCTCTGATTTCCCTGCAAGTAGCAGGAGCAGAGCACATGCCAGCCAGCACAGCCGCTGCAGCTGTCCCCAGGAGCTGGCATAATGCTGGGCTCACAGACTCAGCTATGCAAGCCTACAAACAGCCACTTCCAGCTGAAAGCCCTTCCATGGAGGTTGAGGACACCCCCAGGGCCCTGTGGCTGCTGTGCTTTGAATTGTTTGGTAAAGGCAAAGGGGAATTGAAGAGATAAAAGCAATGGAGCCTGGAAAATAATTAGCTCAGTATCTGGCTCCTGGCCCTGGCAAGGCAGGTAACCTTGTTTCAGTGCTCAGACAAACATCACTTAAGTGTAGCAGGTGCAGAAGAGCTGGGGCAGAGGGAGAGGAGCAAAGGATGATCTCATGCCACTGCAGAAAGAAGGGGACCTGAGTCCCACACGAGGGGAAAGGCAAGGTGGAGGAAACTGGCCACGTGCTATTCTCAGGGGCACATTAGGTGGCTAGAAAGCAGTGGTGCCAGTCAGAACATCCTCGTAATAAAATTGCCTTTGCATGTGGAGAAAGGCCATTAGTGGTGGTTCCTATTAGCAGGCACTGAGGAAATGGGATGCATTCCAGGGAAATGTGCACCTCTACTTAACAGAGACCTTTTAAACCTAAGCATAGTCTAGGGCTTTAAAGAAAAACAGCAGTGGCAGGAGAGCGGCAAGCTCAGCCAAAAGCTTTTGCAGGCTCAGTGGGTGATTGGACAAGCACATGGAAATGATCCAACAGGTGTTGCTATACAGAAAAATCATGCCAACCTCAGCGTAGGCTCTGCACTCCCTCTACACTGTGCCTGGAGCCATAGAAATGTGGGTCCCACAACTAAAGATCATCAAAATTTGGGTAGTTGTGTTTAGAGATGATTGAGGGGCAACACAGCAGCAGTCTGTAGAGACCTTGAATGGGCACTGTGAAGAGGAAAGCAAGGAAAAGGACCCAATGTAGCCAGAGGAAAAAAGCTATGGCCTCACATGACAGCGAGGGAAGATTTCAAACAGGCAGTGGAAATATTTCCTAATACTGGAGCAGGGTGCCCAGGGAAGTTGCAGGTTCCTTATCATCTTTATTTTAGGTTATGGTGAGCCAACAGGTTGTCTGGAAGGAAGCAAGGCAGTCTCAAAGCTGCCTTTGGGCACTGGCCTGGAGCTTCTTTCCTTCCTCTCAGCTCTACTTTTCTAGGGCTGTCCCATGAGTACCTTTCTGCTTGCAACCTAATGAGCTATTGCCTGTCCCAGTGCTGCTAGTACTCACAGCAAGCACTTCCCAGGTGAGAACAAAAACAAAGATGAACATGAACTGCCCAGATCAACTTGTCCATTTGGGATGCCTAGCTCACACAAACTGACACCCCAGTCTCATTTCTGGTGCTGGAAATGCTGTCAGTTTGGGACTAGAGGAAAGCAGGCTCCCAAACGGGAAGGCTGTATTCTCCCTGGGGAAGTTAGGTCTCTGTTGTCCTGCTGCTAACCACCCTGTTCCCAGATACAGTGACACAAGCAACAGAAAGGCACATGTTCCCTGTGATTTTGGGACTGGGTGAGCGCTGATGTGGCCTGTGCCACTGAGTGAGGAAGATCTGCTTCCACAGGATGGACTAGGTGCTGTTATGTGTGCAGGGACCTCCTGAAGAGGTGCTGTACTCATGCATGCACCTTGAGGTGAGGGACTGCAGCCTGCCTTGGCACCTCAGCACAACTTCACATCCTTCTTTGGAGGAATGGCTGCCCTGGGGCCAATTCTATTCCCTCCACACCACAGCCAGCCCGAGTGTGGTGGAAAGTGGACTTCTAGAGGGAGATACTTTATCAAACAGCTCTGAGGCAACAGTATTCATCCCTCAGGTGAAAAGAAGAGACTGCGGACACCATTGACAGCAAGCACCATGACAGGAAAAGCGAGGCACATTGAGGCAGAAGAGCATCTGCTAAGGAGCAGAGAATTTGGGGGCAGCTCCCATCACAGCTGCTGGAGTGACTCAACTGCATTCAGTGAAATCTCTCACTTTTCATACAGGCTGAGCAGGAAAGAAATGATATCTCTGTGTTTTTAAGTCTCAGCAATGTGCATGGAGCAATGTGGAAACATGAGATGATTACTAGCATTTACTCATCAGTTACAACAGCAGGTGTTGTGAGAACTGGCAAATTCAGCAACAACCTCAGCGTACTCATGGGTTTTGGCTCTCCCCCATGCATGAGCAGAGACTCTTGTTGTCACTCAGCCAAGAGGCTGCTTCTCTGATAGAATAGCCTGATCTCATCTGTGCACACCATCTCAGGAAAGGAGATCAGATGTAAATCTCTTGGCAGAGCTGTACATACGTGCACCTAGCTGGTACACCATCCTATCAGCTCCCCCTCGACAGTACTAAAGGACACATTCCCAGTCTCTTGGGAAGCGCAGGAGTCTGAGTAGCTCAGCTGAGAGCACAAGTATGAAGCAGTTTGGCTCGGAGCATGACTAGAGGCAGCAAGGCTCTCACCTGATATGTGTTGTCGAAGCTGTCATACATGAACCTCGTGATCAGTGATGTCTTCCCAACTGCAAGAGAAGAATGAGAAGGGATAAAGTAGGTAGATAGGCTGGGAGCTGGGGAAATGCATCTGCAAGTTAGCTGGCTTACCGATGGCCACCATCTAGCATAGTTCACCAGGGAGGAGGGCTAAGGGATGTGCAAGTTGCCTTTATCACTACCTAGTGCAGTAGGTGTTAATGCTCCTGGCAAGAGGGACTGGTCTCGTGTGAAGACCTCTTTCCTCCAGCCCATTCAGGCTGCAGGCTGAATGTAGCCCTGCTTGCTGCCCTTCAGCTGCTGCTTATGAATGAACAGGATGGAGGATGGTGAGAGAACAGGTATACTTGCTGCCTACAAAGGAGTAGCGAGCTAGCTTCCACTGCAGAGCACCAGAGACTCAGTGCCAAACTATAACTGAACTTTTTCTGTTTTTGGAAAAAGTAACTGCTAAGAGAAACCTGCTGGCTCAAAAGAGAGCAGTCTTTTCCCGGTATTTAAGAGGCATTCCTCCAGAAGGATAAAATCCAAGGGCTGTGCCTTGCCTCTACTCTGCTAAAGTCTTGGTACATGGTCTAGCCACCAAAGACATTGTGCAAGAGATGATTGCCTTCCCCTTCCACGCTTTCTCCAGGCCCGTACAGGCACAGGAGCTGTCAGGTTTTCTCTGGCTGTGCTGGGTGAGCTGTTGTGCTGCTAAACATGGGAACAGCCTCTCCAACTTCATAGCGTGGGAATGGTTTTGGACCACTGAGGAAATACTGCCTTCTGTATGTAGCTCTTTGGCACACTTTCCGTTTGTCAATCAAGCACTTCTAGTGATTCCCATCACATACCTGCATCTCCACGAGGCCAGGTACCTCTGAAAATCAAGTCATGTCTTCTCAACAAAAGTTACAGATCATGTCTTACATCCATCTGCAATCTCGCTGAAGAATGCAGACCACCCAGCGGGGGATCTGTTTTGGAGAAAACCCATCTCTAGACATTGTCACTGACTTCTGAAACCTGAGCTAAGGCAGCAACTCTAAGACTCCCAGGGGTAATGCCCATGTAAATATCCAGACGAGAGGCTGGTTCACTCTAGCAGTGCAGTCCACCATTCCTCACTAATGACCTCATTTAGTGGCACCAAGCCAGCAAGGACTTTCCAACCAAGCCCCCAGCACCCTAATTTCTCCCAGCACTGACATGGGGTCAGGCACTGTGCCATACATCCCTGCCTCCTCTCTCCTCCCAATCATAGTGATCCAACCTTTGCTGACTGTTTCTGGCATGCCCTGTGCTATGATCTGCTTCACGAGGCTGAGAGGGGGGGATCAGCCAAGGCAGATTCAATTATCCAACCACCTAAGTGGAGCAACTGCTTCCCTCCCTCTCCCTCCAGCACCCAAGAACATTTCCACACAGATGTGTGCATATCTAGCCCAAAGAAAGTCATGGATGCTACTAGTTAAGGGCTGAAAAGGAAGAAGGTGGTGAGATTTTTGTTGCTACCCAGAGGGGACTAAAAATACTCAGGTAAAAAGCACTTGTATGAAGGGTTTGCTGACCCTTCACATGGCTAGACTTCAAAGCAACAAGACATGTACCAAAGTCCATGCTTATTCCACATCCACGATTGACAGATATATTTCCCTCAACAAAATCCAATAGCCCTTTCAGACCTTTAGGAGACACAATTAATCAAGTCTTCAAAATGAAAGACATTTCCTTGCCTGCAAAGTTTGCACACTTATCTTAGTAAGCCGCCTTGGGTACAAAGCTTTCTGTCTCCCCCAATATAGCCTTACTAGATTTTGTTCAGGTTTAGAAATCTCTACTTTGCACTGGATTTTTGCCCATTCTAACTCCTATGATGCATTGGCACAGTCTATCTGGGTGGCAGGAAGATGTCTTTTGCCCCAAGTAGCAGTTGCTGGACAAAGCAGTGATGTATGTTGCACCTCCCTTCCCACACATGTTCAGGAAGCCCACCTCTTGAGGATATAGCAGTTAATTAAGGAACTGTGTGATGCTGTTCACTAGACACCTTAATTAAATATGCTAGTTTTCCCTGGGTTGCACCTTCTGCAGGGATCAGAAGTGTTTCATGGTTTAACACCCATGCCTGTAAACAGCAATGTTGGAGGGAGCAGGGCCTACATAGTACATAGGGCCAAACTGCCCCAAGTCCCTCCTCACAAGAAGGGCTCCCTGCTCATTCCACATTTGTGCTGAATCTCGACCCACATATGCCAAGTCTTTCCTAATTACCAGTACACTGCTGTGGACTCACTCTGTGTCATCTGGACTTCCTGCAGTGGTGCAAGGATTGCTCAGAAACTATCCCTTGAGATGCCAGTGAAACTTGGTGTACTGGCAACATGAATAATTTCAAAGAAAGTAGATGCTGAATGTTTTGAGCTTTTAAACAGAAAACCCCCAAATGCTATCCACTGGGTATTCTGACCAAGAAGCAGAAGACAATGTTTGTAGTAGGGGAGACAGTTTCTGATTTTGCTCTCTCCCTTTTCTGCCCTTGCAATGTTTTGCTAGTCAAAAAAAGGTGAAAACCTCCAGGATTCTAGCTGCAAATCATGGTGAGCCTTAGTATTTTCCTCCCCTCAGGCTTCTCCAGGAGCTTCCAGCTCTTTTGCACACCTGCTGCAATTATACCCAACTGCACATGTCACAGACATCCCACCTTCGCTTGACACAAGCATCTGCCCACTTGAGGAACACCCCCTCCCCAACAGGACCATACCAGAACAGTCACAGAAAAAAAGTAAGAAACTTCAAGGAACTACAGGCCAAACTACCTAGAAGGAAAGTTTATTCATCTTCTTTCGCAGACCAGGTAAACCCCAGGAAATCCATCAACCATCCACCTCAAACATGCCTTGTATCAGGCATTTCAGAGCCCAGGGAGGAGATCTCCCAATAAACAGTCACAGGATGGAAAAAAAAAAAAAAAAAACAGAAGAGAGAATGAAGAAAAAAAAATCAGCACACGTGGATGTATCAATGAGCAATATGGCTAAAGCAGGGCCGCGATCCTCCTGGCTCTGCTTGGCAACATTACACACGTACCAGCACATCAATGCTGAGGAGGATCCTCGCTGCAAAGTTTTCCTGAAGAACAGGTGAACAGGGCAGACATTCATCTCTCTGTCAGGCCCACTCCTTCTTACACTCACTTCCCAGAAGTGCAAACTTTTGGTTTACAGCTAGTAGATTTTTTTTTTCCTGCTGCATCTTTTTTTGGGGTCAATACAAGCACACCTGAGCAACCTGTTGTGCTGTGCTGGCCCACCATTACCCAACAAGCTGAGTAGCTTTGCATGGTTGCCTCTTCTTCCTTTTTTATCTGACTGATCAGGCAATTCACTTTGCAGACTGCTGTTCTCCACCAAGAATTCCCTGGGCTCAGCTATTCCCTGTGCATCACACTGGTCCTTTCTCCATGGTATGAAGCCAATTATACAAGTCAAGGATGAAAGCAGAGCAGAATATTTGAGCACACTCTTCTGTGCTCTGCCACCTCAAAAGCAGATGTGCAGGTTGCAACACTCAGGTATCTTTCTGTGCTACAGCTCAAACAGAAAGTCACAGCCAGGAAATCTCTGTCAGGCCAAGTGTAGTGCTACACGCTTAGGCAGAGCACACCAGCCTCCCAGACACCCTAAAGATGCCATTCCAAAGCATTAGAGAGGGCAAAATTAGTAGGGACAGGAGATAAATCCCGTCCACCCTGACAATTATTTCCTTTAGAATAGTCTGACTTTTTTTGGTACAGGATTGCCCAGGTTCCCAGCAGCTTGTCTCCTGAGCTCTGAGCATCCAGGACTTGAGAGACATCTGCACTGCTATTTCATCTGGGTCATCCTTGACCTCTAACTCCTCTTCCATAACTCTGGGCCTTTTGTGAGCTCTTTTTTGGCCCCTGCTTAGGGAGAAAGCAGACGATAATGTGCAGTGAATCGACAGTGAAGATCATTGCAGATCGTGTGTTGGCACTTACCATGCAAAGGGCATTCTTTGACATCTTTTCCCGTGAGCTACAAATACACAAACACTTTACAGAGTGATAACAGCCTGTCATCTGACATGACTTCAAACTGCAGAGTGTCCACAACCTGCCTGCTGATTGCAGGACCAACTATTTTAAAAGCAAAAACCATATTGATAGCCTTTTTTATGTCATACTATATGAAATTCTTCTAACAGAGGAGAAGGGAATTAAAGAAAACCACTGGAAATTTTCCACCTAGTTTGAGCTCCTGCTTTCCTTCCTTTGACTTTTCAGACTGACACATTGCAGGAATGGAGAAGTCTAAAAGGAGGCAGGGGATGCAGAAGATGAGGTGGAGTTATTTCAGCAACTTCAAGTGCAGAGAAAGAGTGCTGAAACTACAGACCTTTATGAAAAGGGGGGTTTTGTGTGGTTATTTCACCTGTATGCATCAGGAACAGCTTTAGTAGCTTCCCAGCAGTAGACCTGCAGCAATTGTGCAAGTTGGCAAAGACATCCCCATGCAGGGTTTCACTCCTCTACACTCACTGCACAGTAGAATGAGTTTCACCTGGGTCCATAGGAATTTGGCAGGTATATTATTTTCTCTTCCTCAATATATTTTAGAGCTAGGATTAGGAAACGGAATGGGATTGAAGAACACATAAACCTAAAAATCTGAAGCAACTTTGAAAGAGTCTCTAATGATCTTTGATCTTCCATATTTAAACTCCAATTGCTAATTTTTGTCACAGGTGAAAAGGGAGATTCCTTTTTTTGTTCCATTAAAGAAATACATTCCATTTGAAAATGAGGAGGGTGTGGAGGTGTGTGGGGACTTGGCAGTTAGAGCCAAAATTTTATAACTATTTCTGTGATTTATATCAACCTGCAAACTGGCCGGCAGAGTTACATTGCAAAGAGCATCCTCAGAAATGCTATAGCTACCTCCACTGCTCCTGCAGATACAAGATCAAAGCCCATGCAAAGACAGGAGCAAGAGCCTAAATTAAAGTGGAGAGAGCCTCTAGATGGCATTGCAAGGCCCAGTCCATCAGTAAATTCACTTCAAGGATAATGTCAGTGCTATAAAAACTCTTCAAATTTAATTTACACCTATAGCAAGGTGAGACCATGAGAGCCTACTCTGCTCTAAGTATGTGGCCATGGGGAAGAGACCTGCACCCAAGGGTGGCCGGTGGAGCCTGGTGGCAGGGCTGGCACAGGTGAGTATTATGGCCAGCCCTGGCAGAGTGGGGAACCCACTGCTGAGCTCCTGCCCAGCACTGGATGAATAGCCAGGCGCAGATCCTCCACTTGCCCTCACCTCAGAACTGTTTTCCGCTGTGTTTGTGACACCTTTGCTTGAGGAAGACTCGGGCCTGATCCAGGATGATGCTTATGCATGTTTTCTTTGTGAAGGGAAACCACAAAGATGGATGAAAGTGACATTACTAATGTTAATCCCCTGCCACCATCTGCTAGTCCTTGTCTGCCATGCAGCATTCAGGCAGCCATGCTTGAGGCATAAAGCCCTCCAGAGTGACAGTCAAGATGCCTTGTTAGGATGGCAGCAGCTTTCTATTCACCGAACAGCAAACATCAAGCAATGAATTTAAATCCTGCAACCCCCCACCATACCCCAACACAGATTCAGTGGAATGATGAGGGGTGCTGCAGGGCTGCTGTTTACCCATACATATATTTTTATTCCCACTGATTAAGACTTGCCATCCCTGTTGTTTTTGTATCACTAGTAAACATATGGCTGTACAAATATCTTATCTGAGGAGCTGTCCTTGCTTGGACTAGGAAGCCAGCAATGAAGAGGAGCCTGTGTACCAGTGCAGAGATATATATTGGGCAGATGGCAACACAATGTGTAACTGGATTCATTTACTCCTAACAAGTACTATAATGGCCCAAGGATGCATCAGACAAGCATCTGAGCTGCACTTCTTTGGCTCCAGGTTTTCCACTTCCAGGACACTTGCACTCATTTAGGGAAACATAGGCTCAACATTGAACTGCAGGTGAGGAGAAGTCAGGCTTTGCACACAAACTGCTGTCTTCTTTCATGAGTGAGACTTATTTCCTCCCAGCAGCAGCTGCACCATTATAACAAGAGTGACTGGTCCCAGCATGCTGCAGCCTTGGTTAAACTGGAGGTTTTCTGAGCTAATTCCCTTGCCTGCTGCCTCAATCACCTTTATTCTCCTATTCCCTGCTAGTATTTACTCATACCAAACATACTTTTGTCTGCAAACACTTTCTTTTGGGGTTTTTGCTCTTACAGAAGAAGAAAGCAACCACAATTTGGGCCTTCACGCCTTGATCCTCCACCTTCTCAGTTCACTGTAAAAGGCACGCTGGACCTTGGTGCAGCTCTCTAGCAATGAAGCCATGCCTTGAGCCAAAGAGCTCAGAGGGAAGGTCCTTTCTGCCTGAATGCCTCAGCCATTCACCTCTTGCTATGCACAGCCTCAGTTTTAAAGCAGACAGATCTGGAAATACTGGAGTTGCACGAGTTTGCACTTGCTTTTTTTTTTTTTTTTTT
>NW_028186482.1:448707-455569 GCF_003343005.1 Rhea americana
AAAAAAAAAAAAAAAAAAAACTCTCCTGCTTTTAGACATCCTTGCTTTCCGCTGTTTCCTTCTGCTGTAGCTTAACTCTAATATCCATGTGACAGCTGCCCAATGCTTTTGCAGGTTCTTCACAAGAGCAGTAGTATAGTAGTTATATTTTTACTACTAGGGTTTGCTTCCAAGACCAAGATCTTGCAAACATTAACACAGGAATAACAATAACAATGGAGTTAATGCTTTCCCTCACTTAGCTTCTAGCTTGTGGCTGCCACACTACTTGCTTTGGGTGGAAAACTTGGCCCTGTTAAAAAGGGAGCTACTTTGTGATTTATGCATCTGGATCTGGATTTCCCTCTGGGAACCCTAGAGGACAATGAGACCTTTGGCCTGTAGCTCCATGAGGAGCTGTCAGGAACAGCTGAAATCATCAGAAATGATGCAGATGTCAGGAAAGTCAAGCAGTCCATTTACTCCCTGTAGAAGGTTTGCACTCAGTCCAAAATCCATGGCTTCCAAAATACGCATCTCTGTGGCTTCTTCTGAGGTTAAGTGTTCCCCCACTGCAATGATGTTGCCCTGGAGGCGAGGCTGATCCTCCCTGCCTTGCAAAGGCTGAAGAACTGTCAGCACACTAAAAGGCCCAGATGTGAAAGCTTCTTGCTTGTGCAGTATAGAGGGAAGTGTTAATGTCTGTAATCTGAATACCCATGAAATGGTAGCTAGATCAAAGACTAACACAGTACCTACTGTAGAATCAGAAGTAGGAAGAAAACCTCCATCCTCCTGAAGGATCAAGCTTACCTAAACCACTCCTAACATGCTTGCCTAACCTGCTCTTACAAAAAGTCTCCAGCAGGGATCCTACAATCTCCCCATGGAGCCCAGTTCCAAGTGTCCCTCATCAGCCCAGCCTGACATAGATCTAGTTGCTGAGACTCCTTTAATCCTCCCCATAAATTGACATCCATGGGCAGAGCCAAGCAAGTGCTAAACAGAAGCTCATTTTTGATTCCTTTCTGCTACTCAGCTATTCCCCTCCTTTGCATGCATGCACACATTCAATGTCTCCTCTTCCCAGGCAGGTTATGTGCCTCGAAGTATGTCCATTTGCTTGCTTTCGCCATTTCTCCAGCTCTAACAGCTCTAGCCCTAACACTGCCCTCCAAAACACTGGGAACACATTTCTGGTCACATGGATGCTCCTTGGAATCACCCAGCTTGTTAAGAGAAATGCTGAGCAAGAGTAGCCTGGAAACCCTCACCAGACACCAAGTGATTAAGAGTTGCTGAGCATGGTCTGACGGAGTTGGATATCTCCAATCTCCCAAATAGGCGCAGAGGTGACCATTCAAACCCTTAGAGAAGCCCAAAGATTTTGTCTTTATGACTTTTTCACCTTCCCTTCTTAGGGCAGGGGACTCAATGAAGAAGGAAATCAGGCTGCCGATAAAATTTGGACGGGGCACTGACTGCTCATCAGATTGTTTTCTCAGGTGTTTACACATAAGCCAATAATTTCTTTCAGGTATATAATCATTTTTCCAGGTACTGATATAATGTCCCTCACTCACCATTTTTTAAACAGTCAAGCATAGTAATTTCCTTATCTTTTGGATGTGTGTTCCCCACTCACTGCTAATGATGCACAGACCGTTTGGACTGCTGCCTTAAGATTTGTTTCACGGAACCCCATAGTTTAAGAGTATATTCAGAGATGGCAAGTGTATTTATCTACTCTTCTCATGTCTGGTCTTCACTCTTCTCTTCTTCTTAAACCTTAAACCTTCAGTTCTCTTAAGCATCAGATCACATCTAGTCTTTTTTTTTTTTTTTTTTTTTTTTTAAATTAAAACAGAAGCAAAAAAAAAAAAAAAAGATCAATTCTTTCAGCCTTTTCTGGTATGTCCTATTTGCTCACCTCTCCTGTTAAGCAAGAGACTTGCACTACACTTCATGTTCTGTGTATCTGGCGTTTATCTATCAGATCCCCCTTTTTTGCCTACTGCATCTCTAGTTCATTGTTCATTGTGCTCCTTAGCATCTGTTTTTGTTCTTGCAAGCTAGTGTTATACTGTTACGCTCCTCATTGTACAGCAGCAGTGTCCTACTTTCTACTCCTGGTGAAGGCCACAGCTCAAATGCTTTAACCACAGGTGGGTGGACAAAAGCAGAAAAATCCAAATTCTCATGTGTCCCTTTGCTGCACACATCAGCAGCCTGTCTTGGATGGAGAACACATCTCTAAGAATGAGTAAGAGTAGCTTTAAGGTACAAGATGGGAACTCAGAGGAGTTTTGAACTCTATCCTGTATGCATTATTTGCGTCTTTCAGCACTTAAAATGCATTTGAATGCCTGTGCACCATGCACAGAGGCACTCTAGCAGTCTGGGCTAAGTCCAAAACAGAGCCTGTCTTGCAAGCCTCAGCCTGGAGCCAGAAACACATGCAAGCTTGCTGAAAACAGACAGACCGTGGAGCGATTACTGGCCTGAAACAGCACACACATGCAGCCAGGTCCTAGCACAAGAGCTGAGCAGGCAGAGTGTGGGGGTAAAATGGGGCAACTGAAAGCTGATGAGATAGGGGTCAGAGAGCTTATTCCTGGGCAAAACCTCTCCTCCAGGCATGAGTACTGAACCAGGGGAGGGTAATTGGGAGCTCTTATGGGGTAAAGGAGATGACACAACAGAGGAGATGTGCCTCATTCTTGTACACCCTGAACCAGGGACACAAGGCCATTTGATCTCCCCTCCTCATGGCCCTTGTGAAAAGCAGCTCCAAGATGTGTGAAAGCAGCAAACGGCCCTGGCTACCTCCTGTAAGCTGTGCAGGGTCTTGGGGCCTGTTACCTGAGGAAACTCCATCTGACAGGGACAGAACTGCTGACCAAAAGGAAGCAATAGAAAAAAAATGGGATGGGCATAGTGAGGAAAGTGCACATCAAACACTATGAAAATGAAATACAGAAGGAGAAAGGCTGGAATAAAAGAGAACAGAGTAAGCCAGTGAGAATCAGATGCAAACCAGAACTACCCTGATGTGTAATTAAAAACCACGTTGGCCTCCCTGCTGAGTGGAGACAGCTCCTGCCTGCATTGCCAAACAAGCCTTGCTCAGGCAGCAGGAGCATAGAGTATGTCTAACAACTGTCTCAAAGGCAAGGCAGCATGCAGGAAAGCCATGCATCAGATGCTACCAGCCAAAGGCACCACTGAGACTCACTCCTGGACCAGCTGGTGCTATTTAAGCATGATGGGCAGAGCAGGTGCAAGGGAAATAGGCCTTCAGAGGTATGCTCAGCCCAGTCACCTCTCCATGAGGTGGGATGAGCATTTGTAGCCTCTCTCAGTGCATAAACCAAACCTGGGAAGGGAGCAATCAAAGGAGTGTGGACTGCTGCTGCACCAAGGCCCAGCTTCTTTCCCCTTGACCAACCACATCAACATGCTCCACACAGCCCTTGAAGCAACAGGGTCACCACACCAACATGCTCAGATCCCAGTCCTTCGCCATGTTTATGCTGTACACTGCTAACCAGCTGGAGCAGCTTCCACACATACCAGACTGGAACCACAGCTGAGGTCTCCTCCATCAGCCCTCTGTCCACATGATGCAGCTCCAGAGCAGGAGGCTCAGTTTCCCAGAAGCAGCATGCTATTGCACTCACGAGCCCATCTGCAAGCAAGTCTCCCAAATCAGAGAGCCCAGGACAGGTGTCTGAGGGCTCTCAAGGTCAAATGCATGCATGGAATTAAAGGGACAACTTAGGAGCTCAGCTCTGTATCAGATTACTTTTTAAACCTAGTGCTAATGTTCACGGCAAGGAAGGTATCTTTCTCACATTTGGCTTTGCCACCTGGGTGAGGCACAGGACACCCAGGAGAGCCAGATGAGCCCTCTCTCTGTGCTCTCATTAAATGAAAAGACCTGGTGAGGGTCAGAAGAACACAACAGGCAGAGAAACCCCAGCAACATCACCAGGGAGCATGGGCACCCTGATCCAGCTACTTTAGGGCTGTCACAGGAGAAGAACTGGACTATTGTCATTGGTCTGAAACCCACCAGGATGAGCCAGCAAAAGAAACTCTCTTGCCCAGCATGCCTCACCACATAAGGGAGTTCTGACCTGAAAGAGTACGGGGTTTATTACAACAGGCAGGGGGAAGAGAAGTTTTGGGTCAGTTGAAAACTTAGTAAAGAATATTTTAAGGAGACAGTGGAATGTGCAAAACATTATGTGACATTTATGGGAAAAGCCATCAGTGAAAAAATGGAGGGATTGACACAGTTTGAGGAGGAACTTGCATGGGAAACCGCAGTTGCTACGTCTATGGGTCTGGAATTGGAGAAATCCCCTGGCTCTCAAAGGTCACAGAATTAGGCTGCCTCTAACACATGGGTTACCTCTACTCGCTCTGGAACAGGAAATGGCTCAGGGGTGTGGCTCAGGGGGAACTGGTGCTCTTCTGCATCCCCAGGCAGAGGATTCTGTCCCCACACACATACAGGCACACGCAGACAAGGCATCAGTCTGTGAATGAGAGCTGAAACTTTTGGGGAAAACATCTTCTGCAGCTGTGTTGGCAATGCCCCCGGCAGTGATACAAAAGAGGACTAGATGAATCCAAGATGGACCTGCTGCACAGATCCTGTCTTGTGACGATATTTATAGCCATGATAGTGTTCCTTGGCTTGCATCAGAGAAAGCTGGTGGGCATGGACTTCCTTCACAACTTCTGGGGAATGAATATTCTACCCTTCCCTTTAGATGCTTCCTCTGCTGACAGTCTTCAAGAGGAGGTACCTGGGCTCTACCTTTGCACACCAGTGTCCTAGAGACCAGTGCTTAGGGAAAGCTGGTGAGAGCAGAGAAGATACTGCAATACTTTTGAGGAGAAGGAAAATAAAAGGGGACTCTGTGAACTACTATATGAGAATGGCTTAAAAATCTTACAAGAAAATGCTTCCTTGATTTTATTTCTTTCTAGCATCATCTGCTGCTCTCAGAGCTTTCACAGGATTTAAAAAAATCCAGAGGAAGTAAAAGAGAAGGCATGCTGCCTACTCCAAAATGCTCATGACCTGGAGACTGGAACAGATCACAGCAACAGCATGAACTCCATTTTGCAGCTAGAGACCTGCAGCCATGAGTCGTAGACACCTTGCTCAGCATCGCCTCTCACAGGATACCTTACTTCAAAGCCAAGCACTGAGTTCACAGACAGCTTCTTCAGAATTTGGGATGGATTCCTCAGAGAATGCCAACTGAGATCAAACTAAAGGGTTGACGACCAATAACATAGGGCTTTCCTGCAGGACAACAAACAGGTGACTCCCCTGAATGCAGTAAGCCCTACCTCACCCCTGTGGAAAAGTAGGGCACAGGGGCAGTGCATCCTGGCCCCTACCCAGAACCCTTTCATCTCCTGGGGCATGGGTTTAAGCTATGTCTAGCAGTCAGCCTCCAGCAAAGGAAGGTTAGTAAGAAGCAGTTCCTGTCTTCACATAGCAGCTTCCAGGGCAGGGAACAGACTGGATGCTGGAACAGCTTTGAGGTTATCATGGAGCAATGCTCAGTGCAGAACCAGCAACATTACATGCACCCACTCAGCCCTGTTTCTGCCCACAGAGCCATCCAGCGCAGTATGCATTTTCATTCATGCACATTCACATGCAAGAAGAAAGGTGACATATATTAACTATTTCTGGCTCCGTTTCTGCCCCTCCACTGCAGATAGATGCTAGCAATACTCTTTTGAGTTTTATTTGAATATGTGAATGCCTATTTTTTCCTCTTTGGTTTAATCTAGGTCACGATGGGAAATTGGCCATGCCCAGTAAAAGCTGGGCATGTGAAAGCAAGTATAGAACAAAGGGAAGCATTCAAGTGGTCATGAACTCTCTTTGAGAATGCACTTGGGAGTAGGAAAAGTAAGTCCAGAAGAGCAAGGAAGGGATACATCTCCCTGGCCACATTTTTATAGGTGGACAGGATTTTTGGTAGGAGGCCTGTGAAGCAAAGCAGCAAGTGTTAGCTGATACATTCAAACAGCATCCTTATATGTGAGCTCGCAGGGAAGTAAATAAAATCCATGACAGTTGGGAGATATGAGGGGCAAGGATCCACAGGAGAAGCACGTCTCCAAATTGCTAGGCATCTTTGTGAGCTGAAGGTGATCTCTCCCAAAGCAGCATGAAGAAATGTGTGCACTCAAACTGGAGAGCTGTGCAGAAAATACTATCCTTTGACCTGCAAAGAAGTGCTTTCTTATTCTAGCCTCGACTAACATGTAATGCTTTTCTCTTTCTCTCTCTCTCCTTAATTAAAACCAAAGAAAGCATTTCCAATCAGGGTACTAAAACACTTAATTCAGAAAATACTTGCAAAAACTGCTATTGTCTTTCCAGAATCTTAAAGGTGCTTTTCTCAGCTGAAATACACTCATTTGCTGCAAACTGAATTTACTTTTTCAGGAAAAAAAATGGGCAAGAAGTACTGTTCACCTTTTTGTAGTGGACTTATAAGCAAGACTCACCAGAGTCATCCAGTGGTATAAACACAAAAGGCTTATCCTGACTGCAATTGCACCAAAAAGCAATGGGAAATAACGCCCGACAGAATCAGGGTGCAGACCAGGCTCTTGTTTCTACTTCCACAATGGCAGTGCTCACAGCTGACCTGAAAGCAGGGTGGGGATGCCTCTATAAATAAGATGTAGTGGGAGGAAATGAAATGCAATGTTAACTTCCTGCCGGTTTAACCTCCTTCACTCCAAGAGATACAAGAGAGATACAAGAGAGATACAAGAGAGATACAAGAGAGATACAAGAGAGATACAAGAGAGATACAAGAGAGATACAAGAGAGATA
>NW_028186482.1:455819-466116 GCF_003343005.1 Rhea americana
AGATACAAGAGAGATACAAGAGAGATACAAGAGAGATACAAGAGAGATACAAGAGAGATACAAGAGAGATACAAGAGAGATACAAGAGAGATACAGTACTACAAACCAGCTCAGCCCTTTGCATCCTTTCAAGGCACAGCAAAGGCTTCTGGGATTTCTCTATATGGATTTTCACCAGCAGAAGTCAACTTCCCAAGTCAAGATTCACAGGATATTTTCTCCTAGTCATGCTAGCAAGCAGCAAGATTACTACTGGCAGAAAAAAAGTGCTCTGCCCTGCACCACTGAGGGAGCAACAGCATTTGCTGACTCTTATGATCCAGAGAAATGCAACAGAAAGGTCTGGCTCATCTCCTTGAACCATGGCTGTCTTGAAGCCAGGAGTCCCTCAGAGGTAAGCCTTTCCTGTAACCCAACATCCCTCTGAGAGCAGGAGGAATTGCCCTGGAAATGAGAGAAATTGTCCTCTACTGCCTTGAAAGCAGTTTAGGAAGCTTTCTGTCCACAGACTTCTGAAACCAGTGTCTTCCCCTGACCTCAATCAGAAGATCTTTACCCTGGGATACAAATCACAAAACTCTTTTTGTGCACGTAACAGATTTATTTAGTTCAGTTTGTGGAAAAGAGACCTAGAGTGCTCACTTTACTTGAATGCCATTAACAGACATCAGCATTGTAACCATGCTGCAACTGCACATCAGGGCCTCTCCTGCCCATGGCCCTCACAGCATTGGGAGAAGCACAATCGCCACCAGAGTGAAATATCAGCAGCCCTGTACCCCAGCAAAGGTCTTGCAGACACACCTTTCAGAAAGGTGAAAAAACCCAGCCAAGTTCCCTACCTAGCTCTCTGAAGGGACTGACTGCTATTTAATGAATTTGTCTCCCCATACTGAAAGCATGGATTGCAGGAGGAAGAGGAATGCTGTGAAAATGCAGGCTGATTCCTTTGCTTTGAAGGCATCCATCTGCAGATTATCACTGGACAGCTTGCCAGCTGCAGCTGGCTGTGGATGCTACAGAGTAAAGGGCCAGTGCTTGGGCATCGGGACCCTGTGGTTCGTTCCACAGAGGAACAAAGGTTAGAAGCAGAGGGTACAAATGCAGATTTTCTCCAGAATGCTCAGAAAAGGCAGGTGGTACTGCCACCTCCTACCCTAGTCCAACAAGGTTTTGTGTAGTTGAAATACAAATGGCTGTTATAAGAGACTGGCTGTGTTTACAGCACTCCCTGTTAATTAGTGAGACATCCTGCAGCTCAGAGACTGCAGCTGGGCAGTGTCCTGCACAGACAACACAGTCCCCAGAAGGTCCATCTGGAAGCTTCTTGCTGCTAAAAAACCAAAACAAACAAACAAACAAAACCTATACAGCAGTAAAATCACTCAAAAATGCTATAGTTAAAAGGTAGAAATTGTAGAAAACTGCAAAGTGAAGTGGGAAGTAGAGAATGCAAGGCAAGATGGGCACCATGTGCAGCTAGTCAACAGCCTCCTGTGCCATCAGCTGGGTGAAAAGTGTTCAGCTCAGCCCTAATGAGGCAGCAGCCAGGAATGCTGCCTGTAATCAAGATGATTGAACTGAAGAGCAGCCTGAGTTGGCTTCTGCTGAGGCTGTCACCAAATCCTCTGTCTTATGCACCAAACCTTTATTATCTTTACTCTGACAACATTTTAGCTACTCCAGAAGGAAAAGCTTCAGAAGGATTCCCTCCAAAAGGGAAATGACTGCTGCACTAGTATTACACTAGCAAAGGAAAAAAAAAGGTAAGCTGCAACTGTATGATTTGGGAACAGTAAAGCCCAGTAATCCCTCTTCCTTGATGCTGCAAATGGAGCTACTAAGAAAATTATAAAATCATAGTTTTACCCCATGGCAGTCAGTCTTTTCATGTTACATCCTCTTGTATTCTGCAATAATCTTCCTTTTGCACAGGTAGGTGGCAATTCAGGAGCAGGAAAACAGAGGCAGGAATAAGAAGTCTCACCATGGCTTGGAGGCTCTGGAGCCCCACGTACTGGTCAAATCATTTTGCACCCTGCAGCCTCTCCCCCGCTTCTCTTTTTTCCATTCTTTTTAATCTCTCCGAGGGCTGGGCATAGGGTGGGGGAATCACAAAAGGGAAAGCTGAGCTGCTTGGGTAGCTGCAGGGTGGACCCCAGTTTGTCCTTCACCTGTAATGCTGGCTGGCACAGACCCTCCACCCTCTCCTGAACGGATCTTCAGGCATCCCTTATCCCACTAGCACACAGGTCAGAGAGAATCCTGTCTACCAGAGCATTTCACAGCCTCCGGCCAGCCAGAACGCATTGCCCAGGAGGGACACCCTGTTCCCTGGCTTGGGGGGGCTGTAGCAAATCCCTCACATCTCCCATGGCCACCGTTCTGGGCAAAGACAAGCAGTCCCTAAGGGCTCAAGTACCAGTTGCCAATGCCTCACTGCTTCCCTCTCTCCAGCCCAGCTCAGTCACCACCACATTTCTGCCCCACTGCAGCCCACTGTCCCTCTGCAGCTGCTTCAAGCCCAGGTTGGTCCTCCCTACCACACTGCAGCTCCACCCCACCCCCCAAGTCCCACCAGTACAGCTCAGTTCTCACTACCCCATTGCAGCCCCCTGCCTGGCTCAGTCCCTCCACGCCTTTACCCCACTGCAGCCCCCTGCCCCAATGTGGCCCCTAGAGCCCAGGTTGGTTCCCACCGCTCGAGTTCTCACCCTGCTGCAGCACCCTGCCTCACTGCAGCCTCCCAGTCCTCCTGCGGCCATGCCCCCGCCCGCACTCACCGCTCTGCTCCCCCAGGAAGACCAGCTTGAACTTCCGCAGGGGGTTCCCGAGCTCCCCTCCGGCAGACATGGTGCCGGGCCGAGCCAGGCCGGCCCGCGCTAGCCACCTCCCTCAGCCCTGCGGCGCGGCCCGTGGCGAGCGGGGAGGGAGGCGTAGGGGGCCGCGCCTGCGCGGGGCCGCCGCCTTCGGGCCATCTCCAGTGATGCCTGCGCACAGCTGCCTACTAGCTCTCCCGGGACCGGTGCCCCTGATTTTCCTATCTCTCCTGGCCTTTACTCTTTATTGCACAGACTCCCAGCAGTGTTGCCTCTCCAGCCCCAGTGCTCGGCAGCCACCAGAGCTGCTCCGAGGCAGCAGTGAAGTAAGTCCTTGTGTTGAATTACATTAATCTTGCTTCTGTTGCTGGGCCCTGGCCACAGCAGCTTAAAGCAGGATGGCTCCCCCATGCAGAGCATTTCTGCAGCTCAAGCATGAAGCTTGTGGTCCTCTCTGCCTCCCCTTCAGCTGTGCGTCTAAGGATGGCAGGCAGGCTCTGCAGCTCCCATTGGGCTGTGTGCCTGGCAGACCCTGCTGCACGATGCAGGGGACATTGGGTGGGACTATATACAGCCCACCCGTGTAAATCCTTGCTGGCCCTTCAGTCTCGCTGCAGACTGGCTTTGCCCAGGCAGTGAGGTACGTGACCAAGCAGGGGCACCACTGTTGCTACACAGTGGTGTTGCAGCTCAGTCAAGGCTGGGGCAAGTGGTTCAGCTTAATAGTGGCTTCCAAGGGCAGAAGGGGCAAGCCTTTTCTGTTGTTTTTTTCCAGCTCTTTCTTCACACCATCTCTTACCAGATAACCTTGAACACAGCTAGCTAACATCCTACAAGTTGGGGGAATGCACTCAGCATCTTCTTTTCACATTTAATCTGTGTGGCACAGTTCATCCAAGCAGCAAGAGAGGAGGCTATCCAGGAACAGTTCACACCAGGTACTTTGAACCCTCTGCCTCAGTGGTCCCATCTCAGCTCTGTGCCATCTCAAATCTACGTGTACAGCACTTTGTGCCCTGAGTGACAGGGCAGCTCCAGGCTCTGCACAGGTGAAATAGGGCAGCCTTGATGGGAATGGGAAGCTCTAGGGTCCCCACAGAGAGGGCTCTGTGCTCTGCAGGTGCTGGGAGTATCAACCTCATCCTCCAAGCACTGCTCCAGGCACCTGCAGACACCTCACAGTAGCATGCAAGTGGCCTTCAGGAGAGCACCAGTGACATCTCGTGGCAGTGACAGTGCAGGTCTGGGCAGGGAGGACCTAGGCCACCACACCAGGGAAGGCTCCTACTCCCCCTGGCTGACCATGGTGGTCACCCAAAGCACCTGTCTCATGGCCACAGGAGCATGAAGTGGTGTTAAGTGAGGAAAGGCCATGCTGAGATTTACCCCTGGATTAAAACCTGAAGTTCCAAGTCAGGAGACAACCCAAAGAGATGAGGGAGCCAAGTTTGTGTCTTATCGGAGAGGGTAGCAAACACCCCTGCCTTGCCACTTCGCATCCTGCAGAGCTCTGTCTAGTGTGGGGTGCTTCCTCACAGCAGCACCCAACCAGCTCAGATGTCACCTACCACTGCCCCACCAGCCTCTGGGCAGCCCAGTCAGCTGCTCTAGGGTTTGGAGACCAGCTGCCAAATCGTTAACATAAATGGCTCATTAGGCATCAAGAGTCACTGAAGTCTCACCCTTTGGGAGCCAGCTTTTAAGCCTGGATCCGCCAGTGAGACACTACATAAAGCAACCCAGCATCCTTCTGACATTCTCTCTCACTTCAGGCCTTTGTAGGTATTTCATACCACAAACATAAAATTGATGACCAATTTAGAAAACACAGTGTACTGGATTGTGAGCTTAACGGCTGACTGGCACAGAGCTCTTATGGCCTCTCTCAGGGCCATGCTTTCTAAGATATGTGCCCATCTGCATAGATTTGCCTGGAGCTTGATAGAAAATTGTTGGATGCTTGAGAAAAAATTCCTGGGCCAAGGGCTCCTTCTGTCTAGGGGAGCTGAGCTTATCTTGCTTATCTAAATGTAATCTGAAAGGAGCTGAGCTCTGTTGAGCCTCCTCAGTCCCAGGGTCAGGAGAGCAGGAGCTCCTTGGTGGAGCTATAAAGGCCACTGTGAGGAGCACCTGTTCAGTCATCCCTTTCCAGAGGTCTCCCAAAGGCCTGTTGCTCAAAGGGAGATTTTCTTCCATAGAAAGGTCTGCCAAGTGCATGTTGTACCAAAGCCACAATTCTTCCCATTAAGTGAAAAGGGGTAACAGCACTTCCCTGTATATGACCTGCAGCTATCACAGGAACCTAACCCATGGTAAAGAGGAAGGAGCTTATGGGGAAATCAGCAAAACACCACAATTGGAAAAGTGATGTTTATTAAAAAACACACAAACAAATATTCTGTAATAAACCACTAGTAATAACTTTTTACAATTCATGCGCTGTGTCCACAGTGACCTGTGTGAAGGGTACAGGGAGGGAGAGGGAAATTCCCTGGTGCTTCTCAGACTTCTCCCCTGCTCTTGTCCCTGTCAGGCAGACATTACCTGGCTTGAAACATGCTGAACTAAAGCAGGCTCTTTCTCTGAGCAGGCACCTCTGTGGAAAAGGAATGAGGCTGGGCTGTAGACCTCTTCCAGCTCCTACTCCTCTGCCCTTATCCCTTTCTGGAGACCTGTAACAGCTCAAATGTTCCTGCTTGCTTCGCGACAAGCCTTCGGCATTTCCCAATAGGCAGTCATTGAGGCTGGAGGCTGCCGCTTCCCAAAACAAGGGACAAGGCTTCACCAGAGAACGTGGGAGGACGTGGTCCTGGCTGTGGCTAGTCCTAAACTAGCCCTGGCACCCATGACCTAGCCCACAACCACCCTGGCAGGTTTCTTCTGGGGTTGGCTATGGAGCTGGCATGAGGCAGTGCTTGCATTGTAACACATTTGAGCTGCTGGTGGATGATTGCAGCCCTCCCGAAGAGCCTGGCTGGCAAGTCCCTTCTCGGGAGCACAGAGATGTTTCACTGCGGGCTGGGTAGGTGGGCTGCAGTGCAAGTTGCAGTAGAGGAGTTTGGAGCTTGGCTGCTAATATGAAGTTGCTCCCTTACAAAAAACATTGACAAAGTACTAGTAGTGGGTACAGGTAGGCTGGGGAGGTGCAGTCAGAATCAGTCCTTGGGCAGGCTACACCAGACCAGCTGCCTTCTCTTGCACATTATATTCCTTGCTCTTCTTAACTTTCCAGCTGATGAGGACAAGAAGCACGGTGCCTATCACTTTGTACCCAATCTGCAGGCCTAAGTATCTGTCAAGAGAAAAAAGAGCATCATTCCTGTCAGGAGCAACACTGGGCTTTGTCCTGCCTAAAGATAGCGTTGCTACTGTGTAGGGAATGGAGCTCAGCTAGCCTCATCTTGCTCAGCACTGGGTTGAGTTGTGGCTTGTTCCCAGTTTCAGGTGCTGCTGTGGTGAGACACACTAGGGCATGGTATTTCCTCTACATTAGGACATAGCCTGTGCTACGCTTTTGTGTTTGGAGCCAGACCTAGAGATATGCAGGGGCCATGGGAACTGAGGGACCTGCTTTACAGTCCTCCAATTTCTACTTTGAAAATAATCCCAAGGGAGTTGGATTTTCTTGGTGAGGCAAAATGACTAGTGAACCTCACAAGGACACCCTTCTCTGCAGGACTGAGCCCCAGGCACCCAAGGCTAGGCTCCAGGAACTGCCTCTTAGCAAGTCCAGGTTGAGAATGATTGTGGGGCATAAGCATGACAGTTCACCTTCCTGGGGGCATTTCTAGATCTAGCCAGAGGTTTTTGAAGTTTCTGCAGAAACACTGCTTGTGTGTGTGTGTGTGTGTGTGTGTGTTTGTGCATGTTTGGCGGTGACCCAGTGGAGCGAGCGCGGGTACCTGTTGCGGAGGAAGTCATTGTTGTAGTAGGCGCAGAATCTGCGTTGGGTGCACTGTTTCTGCCAGTAGATGCAGGAAGAGTCAATGAGGGCACCGAACATGGCTGGAGCTGGCAACCAGGCTTTGGAGAGAGAGGCTGGGTCAAGCTACATATCACCTGCGGGCGCTACTGACTACTTTTCCTGTCCTGCAGTGTTGCATGCTTGCATGCCTAAATACCTCAAACCCAGCAGCTCTCAAAACAAGCCCAAATGATACTCTGTTTATTGACTTCAAAAATATTGTGTGCTGTCCTTTTGCCTCCCTGAGAAGGTTCAACATCTCTTGTGGCCCAAGTGAATGCTTTAGCAAGTTATCCACTGTCTGTCGTTTCTTGGAGGCCTTTCAGCACTACCAGGGAGAGATCTCAGTTGTTTTGGCCCTTAGTGCCGCATTGCAGAACATGGCTGTAAGTGAGAGTTTGAAGCCTTTTATTGGAATGGGGAAACATAAGGGTCAAACTCAAACGAAGTCACACACTGCAGAGACCCACCAAATGGCCCAAGAACTCTACCAGAAAGCAGCAAGAGACTCTGAGAGCCCTGCTGTCTTCCCTTTGTTTTCCCTGTTTAAGCAGTTGCTGAAGGGTTGTGTGGGAGCTGTAAAGAGAGACATCACTCACCTAACATTCTCATTAGTAAGAACTGGACTCCAATAGCAAACGACTTCTCGTCTTGATTCACCACCCTGCAGGAGAGAAATCACAAGAGTTGAGAGCTAGCAGAAAGCTGTGCTTGTCACAGAGAGTGGACAGCTACTATGCGTGGCTGTGGCACTGCACTTAGGGTTTCTGGGTTCACTGAGTCTAACAGGAGCCATCAAGTTTAGCTACTTCAAACTACATTTTTCCCTGGTGACTAAGAACAGAAGAGAACTGGGAAGTGGGGGAGCAGACACTGAAAAATTCTCAGGAGAGTAGGATGAGATCAGAGGTCCTCACTAGACAGCTCTGCCTGGAAATCCATAGGCATTTTCAGGGAAAAATCACCAAGGTGATGTAAAGTGTGGGGTTTAGTTTTTAAGAATGACTTGCTCAGTTTCCCCAGAAAACCAAACACAAACGGCAGCATTATTGAAAACTGAAAACACTGCACTTCTTAGAAAATGTCATCTTAAGTAGCTTGATTCCCAACCAGGAGTAGTCGGGGACAATGGGGGAAACTGAAAATGTGCAAACAAGAGGAATTCTTGTTTTTTACAGACCCTTCTTGGCAAGTTTCCTAAGAAAAGGGAAACCTGTAAAATGTATTCACTTAGTGAAAAAGTCCATCTCCTTGTCAGATATTTATGCAGCCCTAACATATTACCTGGCTCTCTAGGTAATGCTCAGTCACATTTCACATACCGCATCTTGGGCAGATGTCCTCATTGCCCCAACTCAATGACAGGTAGTTTACACTCTCTCTGACTTCGGCCCTGTCCAAACTTGGCACATTTAAGTGTTTAAGAGGCAAGTTCTCAACTGATCATATGACAACTTTGGTTGAGACTTCATGGGCATGAAAGTCCTATGAGTTTGGAAACTCAATTTCTAGCCTGTAAGAAGGGGATAAATACTGGATTGGAAATGAAGAAATCACTTTGGGTGGAGCAGTTATATCCTAAAGCAGGAGGAGGGAGAGCTGGGAGAGGTTGCTTCCTTCCACAACTGCTAAAAAGCTGCTTAGAGGCTCCATTAATCCCAATGCAAGGGATTAATGCCCAGCAGATCATGCTTTACATGTGCCTTGTGAAACCCTGGCCTGTTACTCACCGTAAAACCATCATGTAGAGGGGATTGTGGGAAAGGCATGCTACCAGTGCAGCAAAGGAGATGAGGAATATGGCAGGAAGGAGCATGTGGGAACAGCTGAGGGGACAGGACCCAGTCTTTGCTGAGGACAGCCCATTCATGGCAGGGATCAGAGAACAGTTCTTGTAGATCTGTTGGAAACAATCAGAAAAATTATAAAGCTCCTGAAGTGAAGAGTGGGATTTTCAGCAATACAATAGGCTATGGAGCTAGCTAGAGGAAAATTACTTCCTGAACCTGTGTCAGGAGAGAAGGACTGGGACAAGGTTTTAAGAAATATTGTCAATGAGTGTTTACTGCACACAGGAATTTGGCAACCGTAAGGGTAGCAGCAAATCAAAATCATTGTTCCCGGGCCCTGACTTTGTGCAAGCATGATGAGAACATCAATTCCAATTTTAATGGAACAGCCATGGCTTCCCACTGGGTAACACAGCATCCTGCAACACGGTGTGTTGCCATTTTTCATTTTGCTGAGCAAACTCCCAGGGCTTTATAGAAATTTCCCAGTATTGTTGTGATGTTGCACTACACCCAGGCAGATCTGCCCTCATCTAAATGAGAACTGGCAGCCTAGTGCTCGAAGTCATGAGAAATGGTTGGTGTGAACCTCAGATGATCAAAGGCATGGGAGTTCTTTCTTCACTCAGAAGAACTACTAATGATCTCCCAGTGTTTTATGGTTGACTTATTCAGCATATTAAATTAGTGGAAGATCTGCATGCTGGCAGCACAATGAAGTCTCACTCTCCAGCAGTCCATCTCCCAGCTCTAGTCCTTGACATGCATTTACACAGTGTCTTGCGGTCTCTATCACCTAGTAACATCTACCCTGTGTAGATCAAGCACCTCCTATGTAGTCAAACACCACCTAATTCTCCATCCTTTATGCATACATAGACTCCTGTTCTGACAGTGCAATGTGCCCAGTTCATGTTGTCTAACTTCAGATGCAGCATTCCAACATTCCTCAGTTTGCATATCCTGGTCTGGCTTCCTCCATCAGGCCTTTGAAAGATTCCAACTCCTCAGACACATCTCTGTGCTTGGCAGGTATAAACTACTCCACTGTGTTGTTATATTGTATATTTTTCATGTTTTACACCATTGCTGTAGCTTCCACTGTCACCAGCAAGAAAGGTGCATTCTGCTTTGCAACCCCCCAAATACTCAACAAACACTTTGAATTCTGGCTCTTCAAGGCAACTGCATAGACAAGATAGTTCATTTGTGTGGCCATGTCCCACCCCGGTACTCACCACATGTTTGGGTGTGGAAGAATTAACAGTGTTGTTTGTGCAGCCAGCAAAACAAGGAGAGATGTACTCCACATTGTTTTCTCCACATATTGGGTGAAAGATGTGTTCAGAGCAGTGGCACCCACTGGGGGACTTAACCCGCTGTTGGGAACTTGATGTACTGCCAAAAGTGAGAGAATAAAAAAAATAATTAAAAAATAGGACAGGAGTAAAAAAATCCTTCCCCAGACCTGTTGCTAGTTAACCAATTTCCCCATTCCTATTTGTGCTGGCTCACTGCCAGTAGCAGTCTGGTCTTCTGCCAGATCCCAATCCCCTATAGGTACCTATGCAGTTTACAGTGAACTTAGCAGTAATTATATTATGTCTGCTAATGAGCACTCACACTTTCTTTCTTTTTCTTTTTCTTTTTCTTTTTCTTTTTCTTTTTCTTTTTCTTTTTCTTTTTCTTTTTCTTTTTCTTTTTCTTTTTCTTTTTCTTTTTCT
>NW_028186482.1:466148-551437 GCF_003343005.1 Rhea americana
TTTTTCTTTTTCTTTTTCTTTTTCTTTTTCTTTTTCTTTTTTTACCTTCTCCAGTTGTAAACTAATCAGCAACTACCTGGAGAAATGTGTCTGACCTGATCCAAAACTGGACAAAAAAGATATGCAAAAAGTGCTATCTGGAAACACCGTTCTGATGGAAACTGGAAGCAAGCTGTTTTCCAAACAAACTGGATGACAGAGTGAAGGTCAAGAGGACAAAATGAATCTGTTCTGTACTGTCTTACTGCCTGAGGGAATTAATTGGCTGGAGAAGCACAGTCCATATTCTATACATCCAGCGTCAGGGCCCTATCTTTGGGCATGATGGGCAAGGGGTAGAGCTCAGGTTCATGAGTCTGCATAGCTCAAAGCTACCTAGAGCTCTACATGAAAGATACTTTCATTTTTATGCACTGCTGCCATTGCAAGGGGAGAGGTTTCCAGTGTAATATAGGGTAACAGCTGGAAGTGGTCAGGGTAGTCTGAGTAACAAACTGGACTCATGAAGTGTGCAGGTGTTGCAGAAGAATACCTGAGAAGAGGGAGAGGGGAAAAGATCTGAAAGCTTGAGAAGTGAGGTTTACTGAGCCCCTGATGAAATGAAAGAGTCTACTTGGATGTGATATCCAAGGAGATGACCTCTTCGGGTTTGTCACACAGTGCATTTGTGTTCTCAGCTCCCTTCTAGATAGCACAAGGCAGGGAAGGTGCAGGCCTCCCTTAGCATACTCTTCCACCTGGCAGTCACTGCAAACTGTTGCAAGAAAGAGCATGGACAACTTATTCACAAGTCTTTCTCAAGCAGCCTTGTGCCACCAGGTAGACACAAGTAACTCCGCAAGCCCAGAAGCTGGTAGAGGCTAGAGGAGCCACCCTAAGCTCTCAGAAGCCTATAGCCCCAATAGTCCTACCTCGTATGTTACATAAGTTTGCAGAAAAGGAAAATGATGAGTTATATCTGTGAGCTAAGGACTCTGACAACAAATACGGAAGGCAAAAAATGAGTCAGTTTTCCCCCAGCCTCTTCTTTCATGGACATCCCTTTGCCAGCTTCCAGCTGTATTAGCAAAGCCCATAAACACAGGTGTATCTCAGGCCGAGACAAGCAGGCAATCTGACACTGGTGACAGGACACAAACATTTTATGAAGGCTATGTGGCAGTTCTGTGCTTTCAGTTGCAGGTTTTGCAAAGGTGATACCAAGATGCTTTCTAAAATTTAGCTCAGAAAGAACTGGTTCTTGAGCCGAGGGATATCCTTGCATTTGAAATCTTGCTGTCATATAAAAAGCAGGTATGTCAGTGCCTCACTGGGTGTCTTCAGAACTGAGGTCATTCTCTCCAGATAATGCTTCTGGCTGTGAGTACATCCAACAGGGCTGCACACTGAGTCCTTTTACTTCGCTGTGTTACATGCATGCAGGGACTGGGGAGAGAAGGAATGTTGTGGTGCTGCTAGGGATCTTACATACCTCCTGTTCCACTTCTGCTCTCAGTTTAGCTACCTGGACACTGGCAAGCTGCTTCATTACAGAAATTACCAAAATGAAGGGAAAAAAGTGTCTAGGAATGTCTTTGTTCATATGCCTTCACATGCTCATGACTTTCACAGCACATTCTGTGCAGATCTCATTCCAAACTATAAACACGCCGTCCACTATGTGTTCATTTGCAGAGTTCTGTTGCTTTCCTTTACTATGGTTATTTAAGTGGGTTTTAAGTGGGCAAAGGGAGAAGTACATTGATTGCCCTGTCCCTCACCCCTCTGACATACCCCTGGGACTTACCACTGGTGAAAAGAAATATTTGTATGAAAGCTCCTTGCTGAAATGTTGGCAGTGCATTAGGAAATGGGTTGAGTATGAGGCACTTGACAACAAACTTGGGGTGGAGTCTAATGTGGCTTTATCTTAAAAAAGTAAAAAGATGTGATAAGAGCCAGAAGTTTCCACCCAGGTGAACACAAATGCAACTCTCAACTAGGATGAAGAGAGCAGACAACCTGCCCATGTGTGGAGCTGATTTGGACATGGGCACTGATACCACATATCAGTGACCCTTTCCTCCCCAAAGCTAGAGTGAAAAATACACCCTGTTTGCTTGATACAGAAAATCATGGATAAATGCACTCACCATTAGATCTCCTCCCAACAGTGGGGTTCAGGAGCAAACAGGAAAGTGGACAGATCTCCTCCCCTTTCTCCTCCATGTGCATATATTCCACTTCCAAAGATATTCAGGTCAGAAATGGTCATTAGTTCATTTGATTTTATCTATGAGAGCTGTTCCAAAGGCTCTGCTGGAGCCCTCACTGTCTAAAAATGCCTACATATCTACATATCTACCTACAATGTCTCCTGGTATATCCTCCCCCAAAAGCTGACACCTAGGGCCTACAGGGTTCTCACTGATGATCACCTAGCACTTCTTGCCTGGCCTACCTGCTTATGTGTGAGCCATGGAGTCACTGTGGACCAGAGGATGGGCTACCTTCATACAGGTGTAGGGGATTCACTAGTTGACAGTGACAGACTTCTCTGCAGTAAGTCAAGAGCTGGTGAGAGGAGGAATTAAGAGACAGAAACAGCCCAAGTGTCTCTGTTATTACCTGGAGGGGTAGATCCCGTCAATGTGCCCTGTGGAACAGCCCATGAAGAAGATAGGCAGGCAGATGAGGATGGAGAAGACAAGCACCACTACAGCAAACCGTGGGATGGCCCGGAGGGAGAAGGCAAAGCGTTTCATGACTATTCCTCCTAAGAGCATCCCGAGTGCTGCTGACGGCAGGTTCACAGCTCCTGCAGAGGAATAGAGGAATTAGCCTCAGATTCTGCCTGCCAAGACCTATCTGCTATCAGGGGACAGTGGCAGTGGTTTTGTGCCCCTTGTAGTGGCTGTAAGAACCCACAGACTGCACTGTTACTGAAGAGAGACCAAAGACAAAGGTAGCTGACACCTACAACAGGTCTCAGTCTCAGATGTATGACTAGAGATGCAGGATCAAGTTTGGTGCATAATCATTGTCTGTTGGTTTGCTTTTGCCAACTTCTCTAGGCATCACTGAGATCTGTATCTGCTTCACTCATGTAGCAGGGCTGCACATTTCCAGTGAGAGCTGTTTCTGGCCCACAAGTACAAGCAAACAAATGCAGTCAGGCACTGAGAGACTGCATGACAGGCATTAGCCTGGCCTCGACTCTGCTGGCATCTCAGGGCAGGAAAAGGAAAAACTCATCAACTGGCTCAAGGTGGTTACCAGGTCTCACCTGCACCCTTCCCAGATGCTTCGCTAGGAAAATGCGTTTCCAATAACTTTCTCTAGCATAGTAAAAAAGCCTAGAAAACAGGTGGTTCTCTGTTGATGAATGTGTTTTCCACCCTATGGTTGCACCTGTTAGAGTTCAGGTGCATGTGCCTTCACCAGGCCATGCTTACCAATGAGAAAGTTGGCATATGAAGATGTGGCACCATACTGCTTCTCCAGAAACTTGTTGAGAAAGGTGGCAAGACCTGCAATGACTGAGGAGAAGCTGCACTGAGCCAGCACTAGAAGGATGAAGAGAGGATTGAGGAGCAGTCTCAGGAAGATCTTTGGGAATCCTACAAGGAAACAGCAGGGAAAATATGATTCAGCCATTTGTTCCTCATATCAGCAATTCATATCATGAAAAAAACTCCTTAGACATAGACTATTCCTAGTGAGCTAATACAGGGAGTGTCTAAGGACATGGGAAAAATGTAGAGAGGGAACCCTGATTTGGTCAGACAGCTGGCAGGACAGTGACCAAACTATCTTGAGAGGCAAGGTGGAGGGCCAGTTCTGCCCATCATCCTCCCTCTCTCTCACACTGTCAATGTTTCCAAATCCACAAGCCCTCAGAGCATTTAGCAGCCATAGTATCTTTATTTTTTGAAGCTGAGGTCATATTCTTGAATGGCACAAATGAGCAAAAGGGCATGGGTTTCAGTGGAGCTGCATTAACTGAGTATGTGGAAGGTCTGATGCCTGACACCGTGAATCATAATATATATTCCTTATGGGATAATGTGTCACCCCTGCCCCAGCCAGGACAGCCTGGCTTTTCAGCACAGTCAGAGTGACTCCAAGCTGCTCAGGAGCTGCTCTGTTTGCTTGCTGTCTAATTAGTTTTTCTTTTCTAGCACAGAATGCCATGGAGACCTGGCATCATTTATCAAAGCCCAATGAGAAAGAGAAAAGGGAGTCAACAACCACAAGATCTGACTGCAGTGGACGGGGAGGGAGGGAATATCTTTATCTGGAAAGAAGGCATTATACAGCTAAAAAAAAAATTAAACTGGTCCCTCTCATCAGAGACATCCCTATTCAAGCCTGTTTCAGCTGTACATAAACAAATTGGTGTAAGCTGCAGTGTAGCAATCTTCTTAAACCAATGCTAGTGGTGCCTGGAGCCCTTGACGTGCAACAGTGGGCTAAACACTGTGGGTAGCATTTTCCAGGGTAGTCACGTCAACGAAGAATCTCAGAATTATTTTCAGAAATGACTCAGGCCCCACAGACCTATTGTGACATGGAAGCTGTGTTTATCTTCCAGTAATTCTTAGTGAATGACTGTCTGCATATCATGTTGTGTTGTGCAGTTAGGGGCTTAGGTGCTGGGCATGGTAAGACTCTGGAGATCCCCAAGTTGGCTCCAGTGTCTCCACATAATGCAATGGAGACACTTGAAGGCTCTTGAAAAGCACTCTCAACTTGAAAATGTGTAAGTGGCAGTCTCCACCTGCCCTGGAATGGCTGGAGGCATCAATGGGGAGCACAATGCCTTCCATGTACACTATTCCCCCGTTGCTATCAAATTACAGTTCTTTACTTTTTATGAATTCCAGCAAGGAGATTTGTTCAGCCTCTCCCTTCTCCATCTTCTTCAGCATGCCAGACTCTGAATTTGGGTCCTGAGGAGGGACAGAAGAAGAGCCTGCAGTGAGAGGGGAGCCCTTGTGTGTGGTTAGTACAGTCCAGGTAAGGAGCTAGGTTAGAGAGAGGTGATACCATTATTTATCAGAGATGATCTTTTACCTCC
The DNA here is from genome assembly GCF_003343005.1 of Rhea americana. NCBI lineage: Eukaryota > Metazoa > Chordata > Aves > Rheiformes > Rheidae > Rhea > Rhea americana. Next base: position 471,208 of record NW_028186482.1, read on the forward strand.
TGCCAAGCCTGACAATTTGCTTAAGTTTGCTCCACTACAACTATTGAGCAGAACTGAAAGACAAAAAAGCTTGTCCCATCCTGAAAGCTTTGAAGACCTTGGAGAACTTTCCTCTCCTGAACTCTGACAGAAGTAAAAACATCAGTTTTTTAATTCTACAAAAGATCTGAAAATGAAATTTGGAAGTGGGTCAACCGAAGTCTATTGTGTCCTCTAATTGTAATTATGAAATATTTTGGTTTTGATTTTGACCTTAAAAAAGGATAATTAAGCTACTTCAAACAACAAACTATTTTTGAACCTAAACCATGAGTGTTTGTTTTAAAAACACTGAAATGGAGCATTTTGGTAATTTTACTTTTTTGTTTGTTTCTTTTGATAGGAAACTTGTTTCTTTTGATAGGAAACTTTTCTTCAACATTTTTCCAAATAAAAAGCATATTTTTCAAACACTCCTCCTGACTTAGATCCTGCACTTCTCCCCTAGATCCTGCACTTGGGAATCCTCTGCTTTGAGCAGAGGGTCTCTTTGCTGATGACCTTGCTAATGTCAGTGGAGGACTTGCAGAGGACTGGGCAGTGTGGTGTTAAGATACAGCTTTTGCCAGCGCACTGGAGCACAACCATTTAGAGTACCCCAGAAGGGTCAAGTTGCCAAACATTGACCCCAAGAAGCCATCTAGCCACTTTCTCCCAGGTCTACCAAAAACCTTCTCAACAGATGCTGTCCAATTTTTCCTTAGGAGCTTATAGTGCTGGAGCTTACATAGCTTTGTTCTACTAGATGAAATCACACTCGCGCTCAAGTGGCATGCCTCTGAGAAAAACTTCCACTTGCTCTAAAATGAGTCTTTCAGATTTTTCCATTTGTGTAATGGAAGCTCATCCCATTTGCTTTGTATTTGGCCACACCCTTCAGCTGAACAATTTCACTGCTATTCTGTATGGCATAGGGCATTCCTTAGTCTTTCCAGTGATCTGAACCAACGTCAGCATCGCCTGCTGTGTTCGTGGACAGCAGCACTGCAGTGGTTGGACTCGTTCTGCCATAGTTTAAGATCTGTGGCAGTGACTCTCAGCCAGCCTGTTGAGACCTGGGCCAGGCCAGCCACACAGAGCAGAGCCTGTGGGAGTTCCACAGGAGGAGAGGGCAAACAGGAAAGGAGGCAGAAGAAAGGATGCAGCTAGCGGGAATTACGTGATCTCTGCTTTTTACCTGCAGAGCTATGGGAGTTCTGGCATTCCAACTTACTGTGAGAGAATGAAGAGCCCTGCCCCTCATCTGGGTATGAAGCGTATTTGAAAGATTTTTCACTTGTGAGTAATTACAAACCTCTCACAAAGGCTTCTGTACTCTTTTCCTCCCCCACATCCATCTCCGCTAGTGGCAGATATTCCCACCCAGAGCATGGCTCTGGCAAGATGATGTCTGGCCCCTCCAGAGCTTGGGTCTTACCTCTCCTTTGAGCATGTATCGAGGAAAAAAGAAATAAGGAATGGAGGTGACCACCAAGCAACCTGAGGAGATCAACAGTCCTAGCCACCAGGCTCCGATCCACCGCTGGTCCTTTGGTGTCAAACTCACTGTAGCTGCAAAACACAAGAACCTATTATAAGATCTCTGTTCCTGCATATCTTAACAGCAAAAGTAGAAGCACAAAGGGTTGGTATGGGCCTGTGTGTGGCATAGTCCCTTCTATACCAGTTGCCTTCTATGTGAATGGACAAAAGTGGAACTCCCACCACTGTTTATAATGGATGCAAGATGGAAGCCAAGCCATGTGTGCTGTGTCTCTATGAATTCTTTCACTTAACTAGATGTGGTAATGCTTCTACTTCCTTTCTTCTAGCAGTGAACCTATCCCACCACTCCTTATCCAAACCACACTGAGCTTCACAAGAGCACATTGGACAAATTTGCTTAGCCAAAATAAGTGAATGGCAGAGATTCAAGTATTCCCTGTTGAGCCAGTCAGCAATGCACTGTTTATGGGGGCCTAGCTCTATCCCTCTTTGCCTCAGGCACATGGTTTGTTAGGAATGTGGCTGGCTACAAAGATTGTCTAATGAAGACGGGAAGTGGAAAATTGCATAGCCACTTTCTTGGAAATAATTCATTTCCCATTGTTCCAGCCTTGGTAACTGTCTGCTTACAGAGATCAAGGGAATGACCTGTGCTGGTGGAAGAGCATTTTTAACGAGAGCAATTTCCGAGTGGATAAAGCTCCGGGCACTCACACCCTTCTCTGAAAAAAGCAGGAGAGATGAGAGCCATTCCATCTCCAACATAGACATCCTTCAGATGGGCCAGCATTACTCATGGGAGGTCGAAAGATTGCTTGGCTTGGCATGGAGAGTGCATCTCCCCATTGTTAGGATTTTACGAGTGGAAAAGGAACAAACAGTAGTCTCAGGCCTTTGCTGGTCTCTGCAGGCTTCCTGCTAGGCAGGAATAACCCGGGGTGTGGTGTGAGAGGAGTCCACACCCTGGCAAAACAATCGCCTGACTTCCCCAAACAGGACCAATCCACTCTGGGTGCAGACGTCATCATGGAGCGACCACACAGAGACTGCTAAATCTGTCTGTCGCCACAAGGACCAAGCCAAGGCTTTTTTGTTTTTTTGCCATTTCCTGCTTTGGATTCATTTATTATTCTTATCAGGCATCAGGCAAAAATGTCACATGGGCTCTGATCTCTTTATGGAAACACAGGAAAAGCCACATTAATGATGAAGCTGGGGAGAATTCTTTAGTGATTAAGTTACCAGAAATCATATAAGCACGCACCGCAGATAAAGAAAATAAGCCCTGTGGCAGGGCGCTGACCTGGTCCCACTCTCTACAGAGGTTGTGTGCTGATGAAGGGTAGAGGAGAGCATGCCGAGCAGATTCAAGCCTCCCTGTGTACACTTAGGGCAATGGCTGCCAATGGTAGTCTTCTCCCTCCCAGGACACTTCACTACTGTCTCTGCTCCTCTCCACTGTGCTAGAATAATGCAACACTTTCTCAGCATGGTGGCAGCAGGCACATTTCAGCAGTGACAGGCAGTATTTCAGTTCAGCACAATCCGTGATTAAGATGTGAGAACATCCCCACCACTGGGCTCTGCCTCAACAGCAACTGCAGGCACAAGCTATGGCCATCCATAGCCTTCTTCATGGGGAGACAGAGTGGATAAGCACACTCACTGGTGCTATTCCAGGTCAGGTCTTTCCAGGAGAGTGGGTTTGTGAGTTATTGGAGCAAGGCACATGCTACTGCCACCAATCATTTCAGAATGACCTTCTGATTCTGTAATGTTAGAAAGTCCAGTACTACCTGGGAAATACTCACCAATGTCAACTCTTCCAATATCCACAAAAAGACGCAGCACCACAGATCCCAGCAAATATCCAAAAGCAGGGCCAAACACTGCGATGGAGAATAAGATGGCTAAAAGGAGGGGAAAGAACCACTGTAAGTAAGCTACTACTGAGGGAAGAAAAACAAGTATTGGAAATAAACATTCTCTTTATTTCATTTTGCCAGTCAAAACTATTTGAGCTGAGAGAAGCAAGGCTTACCCACATGGAAAACCTTCTCCAGAGCTCTTACATGGTGTGGCAGCCCTTTCCAGCAGGATTCTGGAGCAAAATCTGCCTGGGTGGATCTAGAGACCCTGCCAAGCACTTCAGCACTTATTCAAAGCCTGTCCTTGGAAGTCTCATCCTGAAGGCTTTCCCTTCTCCTTAAATACTTACCTTATTTTGGGATATCCAGTTTTGACTCCTAAACCACTCTAATGCCTTTGGCTGCTTCAAAGACATTGTTCAGCAACAAAAGGAATCAAATTCTTAAGTAACTTACAAACTGATTTGGAAGATCATATAAGGGCTCCAAGCCCAACTAGGCTCTACCATTCACTGGGAAAAGATTTGCAGTTTAACATGTAAGCCAATACTGATTTCTATGGGACCTCTCCTGAGCTTAAGAACCTGTCTCTTGGAGGGACTGGTGACTAATTCCATAGCAACAATGTCAACTTTGAAGCCTTGCTGCAAAACTTGCATTCATTGTACAGTATGTGGCTATGTAATGTCTCTGGCCAAAGCATAATAACAGATGCAAAATAAGAGCAGGGGAAGGCTTCTGAGAAAGTTTTCTTACTACTTTCCCCCCCTGAGTGGCACCGTGTTTTCACAGGTACTAAAGCAAGGGAGAAGTTCCATCTCTTCTGGATACCCATCTGGCCTTAACCAGCTACACCTATTCTACTATTCAGTTATAAACCTATGCGGGCTTCCTAACACCCATACCATAAATATAACCCTGTAGAGGGCAAGGGGACTAACATCTCATTTGCTTATCTGCTTATTTGCAGATTTGTTTATCTCTCAATTTACTGAAATAATCTATGAGAAGCAGTCTCTTTTTTATAGAGAATTTAACTAGTTGAAAAATCTGTATTTCTCTGCTAAACCCTACTGGGCAAATTTTCACCAGCCCTAATCTTGCTCTGGAGTTCATTCGCTGCAGGTAATTGCTGCCTGCACACCTACTCTTGCCCAGAGCAATAATATTTCCTGTTCCAGAACTGCTGCCCTAGCCTGTCTCCTAGAGGGCAGTAGATCAATATCTAAGTAAGCATCTCTCCATTTCAGCTCTAAAGTCCAGAGGACAGGGAATCTGCAATGAAATAAGGCAAAACAATTGTCCTGCTTCAGCAGCAGAGAGATCTTTCCACTTACCAACATACAGTGGGGAATTGTTTGCTTCTGCGAAGTCGTCTACATAGGATATCCCAAAGGGCTGTATGGGAACTGTTCCAATTCCAGCCAGCAGCTGGGCGATGACCATCATTGCCCATATACTGCTGGCCTCCTTCTGGGGATCCTGAGTGGTATTTGGGCATACAAACTTATTCTCTACATAACAGAGTTCAGCTTGGATCTGGCTCTTGTTACCTGGAATGGGGGGGGGGGGGGGGGGGGGGGGGAGGGAGGAAATGACCATTACAATCATTGGCATGTTTCTTGCCTCCTTCTTTCTGACTCTACCTCTGTGTCACCTTTACTCAGAGGGGATGCATAGTGAAGCAGCTGAAAGAACTAGTTCAGGCTAACACTAATTCCCATTTTCCCTTCTGCAATGTTACTTTTAACTTAGCTCCATTATTATGTGGCCTTACAAGCAGTAATGGTGCATGAGTGTTGGGAATGTCAGTATTGTTGCCAGTATGTGGAAGCCCCTCTCCTTCCACTTCCATCAGCTCTGGGAGCAGATCTGCACCTTGAGCCAGAAATTGCATTCTTGTCCACAAAATCTGAAGACTGTACTAAATGCCTTTATTTCTCGGTACCAGGAATCTTCCAAATTTCCTGTATAGTCACACACTATTGGAGTTCAGCTGAACTTGCTCATTTTAATCAGTAGTTATCATCACCTTTCCATTCCTTTGTGGCATTATATTGAGGTCAGTGTAGCAAATGAACAGAGTGTTATTTTCATCAGACTTCTCAGGACAGACTGATTAGAGAAGAAGGAAACAAAGTAATTACTCTTGCGTGCTGTGACTGTGCAGGTGAAAGGTCCACCCAAAGTCCAACTCCAGCAAACCACATTTCAGCTGTCAGCACAGGATAAGAAGTTCTTCATAAAAATTGAAGTAAAGCTAGGCTCAGCCAGTTGACCTAAGCCTTTGGATGGACTGTGTCAAAGTCAGCGGAAAAACATAAATATTCACAGATGGAAAAACCCATTCCTTATTCAAAATAAAGGCATTACAGAGCAAATAGAGCAATCTCAGTCTTTAATATTAGCTGTTTTCATTCTGTCTTTCTTTTTATTATTATTATCTATAGTTGTTTCAACATTCCTATCACATCTTCCTAGTTAAAGAAATAACTTTGTGGATTTTCTACACTTCTGAGCAAATAGAAACAAAATAAAAACAAATATTTGTTAGGTGATTAAAGGTTTTCATTGGCATAATATGACAGCACATTCCTAATAGTAGGACACCACAAAAATCATTATGTAAGTTTATCTGAAGCAGTGCTTGTCTGAAGGGGCTTGTCTTTTCAGAAAGAATGAGCCTCCTTTGCTAATAAAGATTCTACAGCAACAGAAAAATGAGAGCCACAGAAGCTTCTCATGCTAAATTGCATGTTGTGGAACTCTCCACTCTCAGTTTAACAAATACAGTGATACTTTCAAAACCCGAGCCGTGAGTTGTTTTCCCTGCCAGTAGTCTTTGTTCCCTCACGGTACCTGGGCAGAAACACGGAGGAATGCACGCTCGGATAGTCAAGCTCCCAAGTCTCTGTTGCCCTCAGGAGCAGCTCAGGCCCTTTTAAAGCAATGATCATAATCCCTCACATCATCCTTGCAGTCAGGCTGTTAGGAGGTTTTCATCCTGTTTCGGACATCTCACTGCAACACTAACTCTACCCAGGACTGTAACACTTCCACAGGCTGTGCCAGCCCCTTATCCATCTGATACATCTGCCACAACAGTCACCTGCAAATGCCCTGCCAACCGGGATGTGGAGCTCACCACTATCAGCCAGACAATGACAGCAAAAGGCATTAATGGATTCAAGCCATTGCCAGTGCTATGGCAGGGCCATCCACGCTGTGCACTTGGAGCCTAGTAGTTGAAGATACCCATTAGCAGCCACTCTCCAAGGCATTCATGTGGGTGTCCTTAGGCTCCTTTGATTCCTCCTCCTTGAGGTGAGGAAAGAGAGCCCTGATACCATTTCATATCACAAGTCGTATCACTGTTGTGAACAACACCATGACTAAATGTGGTTTCATGAGGCAATGGCTTGCCTGGGGCTCAGACCAGTTTCCTGCATGACAGCATTAGTCATAGCAGCCACGAAGACAGGGTGAGGTGCATGCTTCAGCCCAAGCGTGCAAATCAGTCTATGCAAATGCCCAGGCTAACAACACAGCCCAGTCCAGAGGAAAAAGACAGGCAACTGTGCCAGTACCACATTAGGACCAGCATGGGGTTGCATATAAACACATATGGCTCTGGGCAGGGAGGCAGCATGATACATGTTGCTTTGACTTGTTTCCTTAATGATAAAGAGCAGCCCTTGTCCCAAATCCTGACCAGTTCACACTCTGACTAATGAATTTAAAGCCTCTTTCTCTTAAGCTGTTGGAAAACTTGGCATTCGATGCTTGATCCACTCCTCAAACTCAAAAAAAAAAAAAAAAAAAAAAAAAATCGAACATTTGAAAGGGAGGCAGCTGCAAGCCAGCAGAGAGCTGGTTTTCATATTTCCAAGTGAACATTGGAACACTTTCACACTAAGCCATCATTTATAAGTGTTTCATAGAGTCTGGGCTGCAGATCAGCTCTGATGGTGCCAACTTTCCCAGAGCAGAGCTGACACGGGATAACAAAGGAGCGGGCTTCTAATGCTTTGGTTGTCAGATACATATGAACATCTTTCTCCTAGCTGTGTCTTGCTCCTTATCCAGGATCCAAATCCTATTGTACTAGGTGATGTACAGAGAGACTACAGAAGACTTCTGCTATGGTGAACACATGATCTAACTAGAGAAAGTAACTTGCCTAAGGCCACCCAGCAGCTCCATGGCAAAGCCAAGGCACCATTCCCCAGAGTATCAGGCTAACATTCAACGTGTGTGACCCAAAACCTTCTAATTAATCTTCTCACTAGAAGTGCAAGATTTTCTCTGGTTGTCACTACTAAAACTTCTGCTCTTCCTCTCTGTGGCACAGGCACAGAGAGAGAAGCTTAGCAAAGAGATGAAGTGACTTAGGAGCCTAAGTCCCATTTTCAAAAGTGGCAGGCCTTGAGGAGAATAAGGCTCATTAGCATTCCAAGGATTTACAGGCTGAGGTCACTTTGGAAACCTGAAGTCAACCTTACATGTAATGTAGACACTTCTGAGTACTGCACTTTGCATGGCAACTGGAGCTGTAATCATACACACCAGCCTGTTCCCAAAGCCTGCCTTGGTTTAATCAGTAGCCCTTCTTAGTATACATCATATGATCTACTGGCTACTGCAGAAGAGGCATCAGGGACAGACAATCTAAACTGTGCTTTATCACCAACATGCTGATCCGCAGCAGGAAGATGACCTCATTTCTCATGTTTTAATTTCTCTATGACTTAAATGAAGATAACAATACTTTCCTATCCTTTGAAAAAAGCTTTGATCTATAGGTGAAACATCAACTACATTTGATTCACCTTGTGTGCTCAGCAAGGCTGCAGATCATTCAGAGCCCTAGCTCCTGGAGGAGGAATTTGTAGTCTTCTCTCTGGCAACACCATAGCTCTCAGCCTCCTGAACTGAGACCATCAAGAGCAACATCTGTTGTCACACAGTAAAACCAGGAGAAAGAAGAAGGGGTCCAAACCACAGCCAATGTGCCAAGGCATACACACTCATCAACACTATACTTTCAGATTTGTCAGATGAATTCCTTTGGCATGAGAGCATATGAAGACTGACGCACAGTGTCATAGCTATTAATTTCTCAAGTAGATAATGGCCATCCAACAGGACTGATATGGCAGCACTGTTCTGGTACAAATCCAGCTCAGCATTCAGACAGCACAAAGCCTCAGTGGGCAAGGTGCTGCAGAGCCTGCAGTCCACCACAGGGTGACTGGAGGAAGGAAGAGAGCTTTGAGCCCCCCAGGAATTGCATCATTGCCCCAGTGATGCCAGAAGTGAAGTGGCTTGCTCACAGTCATGCAGGATATCAATAAAACAATCATCATCTCCTGCATCGCAGGGCTTCTGTCCCAGTCTGCTGCCCCAGAGACAACTCTGTGCATCGTGTTTCACGTTCTCTCTTCAGCTGTCTTTTTGCATAGCTGAATGACATTTCATCATTAATAATGATGCTGTCAGCAGCAGCAAGTCATGAAGCTTTAGAGCTGCATGTGGGACATTTCTGATGCCATGAAAAACAAATCTGTTTCCAGGATGCTCAGGAGCAGGTTGGAAGGACATGCACAGCCTGTGCAGAAAGCAAGGACACAGTATGATTAGTGGTCCAAAGAGAGGAGGGCTTAGCCAGGAGAGAAATAGATCAAAAATAATGGGTTAAACTAGTAACATGATTAACTTTCAAAACAAATATATTATAACTGTCCCATAATTTCCATGTTGGAAGATACACTTCCCTCACTTAACGGGTAGCCCTTTTACAAATATTCCTGAGGGTGGCATGGCCATGTGGAATGCTGTATACCTCACCTGTTACAGCTGAGGATGTCAGCCCTATAGCAAGCTCCTTGTGCAGTTTTGGGGGAAGAGGTGTCTTGACAGCCTTCAGAGAGATCTTGTCCTGCTTAACTTGAAAAATAGACTTAGGTAGAGAGACACTCCCTCTGGAGGCGTTCAGGAGCATCTGAGGAGAATTTAGGTGCTTCACAAAAGCAACTAAACTTGTCATCTAAAAACGTGGCACAAATAACATGCCCAGAGGAGGTAGAAGGGCCCACATGTAACTGTTGCATTCAAAAGGGCTTGCCAAACTGCACTGAAGTCAGACTTATAATACCTGCCTTAGATCCTTCCCTCCAAACACTGTGCTTGAATTCAGCGTCTACTGAATACAACCATTCCTTTGTTTTCAAGAAGGCATGGGAAACCCAGTCCAGTGCAACTGTGGCCAGATTTATGGTGGGGAAAGTGATGACAGTAGGAAGACTTAGTGGCTGTACAGTTCTGTGGAGCATGAGGTGATGATAAGAGATGAAGTGGACATCTTTATTTGCATTAAAGGTTACTTTTTGGTTGGAAATCACTTCTTTCTCTGACACATATGGGCAAGAAGAGCAGAGAACAGTTGAAAAATCAAAAGGAAGATGAAAAGTGGAGTGATCACCAAAAATGATCTGATGGATTACTACATCCTATTATCCAGAAGCTGATCTCCCTGTATATATACTTACTCATAATTTTGCTCTTGTGAAATTGCTGGTCCTCAGACAAGTTACTCTGCTCCTTTAAATGTCCTACACATCTGCCAGACTTGATGAGAAAACAACAAGGATCAGAGGAGCGGACTTCTGATTGGGTCGGCTTAAAACTGGCAGAGCACAGCACTTGAAGTGCTTGTAGAGAGTGATGCACAGGGTGTAGTACATCTCTATGCTAAGTCCTAGGCATGACATTAACCTTTGGATGAACTATCTAATCTGGTCCACGGTGGCTACCAGCATATGAAAAGGCCTTCTCAACACACCTTTTCTGCTGAGTTACCCATGCTGCCTGGACTGAATCAGAAAAGGCACATCAGCTATGTTATGCTGCTGTGTGTTACCGACATCCCTTTTCTCCAGGGAGGAGTGGACGCACTTACCTGCACTCAGCGTGGCATATTCATAGGGGTCTGAGAGGAAGTGAGGAAGGGTCACCAGGAAAGCTCCAAGTGCCAGTAGTAGGCCCCCTACTCCTATCACTCGAGGACGGTGAACTCGGCTGCCAAAGTAGCTGACAAAGATGATGAGGACAACATTGCCAATCTGGGAAGAGCAGAATGAAATTTGAAGAACATCAGAAGACGTCATGGAGGAAGTCAGGCCCTCTCCTAAAACTTTGTTCCTCCAGCTCTGTATGCAGTTGGGTGGAGAGCTGTCTTGGCCAAATGGTGCTTGGCCCCTGAAGAGCAAGAACAGGGCAACTCTCAGCTACACCCTGCATATTCACAATGATTCAGTGCTTCCTTCTTATCGAAAGTTAGCGGGCCAACTCCTTGGGTCCTGTAACCTGTGTGCTTCCTTTCTTATCATGGACTGCTTCACACCTGCTGGTGATTTGGCTGGGGCTTTCTTCAGCACCCACATGCTCTCCACCCAGTAGGATGTGGCATAAACTAATGAGTCCCCCAAATCCAGCAAAAACTTTTGCACTATATTGCCTCTGCTCCCATGATTCTAAGCAGACATTAGCCCAGCCACAAAATCCAGTTCACTGTAAATGTTTGTAACATTGGATTTTGGAACTGCAGATATGATTACAGTCCCATTCTTCTCATTCTGCTAAAATGGTATGAAAATGTGCAGCTTATTCAACACATTATACAAGCAGTAGCTCTTAGGCACAGGGACAAACACCATACAATTACAATTACAGATATTTTGTCAGTTTGGGACAAACTAAACAATATTTTAACTTTGGTATTTTATGTCTAAGTTTCCTCTTTATATACATTTCCATGAGCTCCCTTGTTTTGTCTCTTGCGGTTTTTGTTCTTGGAACTGATGCAGCAATAAATAAGAAAAGACTATCAACCTAGACAGGCAGGGGAGCTTACACAGAACTAGAAAAAAGCACAGAAATCTTTCTTAGAGCAGAGAAGTAAAGATGTATCTATTATCTGAAAGCTGATAGTATTTAACAGCATGGCATATATCGTATTCCAACCCTTTTCCCTTTGTACTCTTACAGTAACACACTGTGCTGTATAAGTTTTATTTTTTATTACTTCTCCAAACATAAAGTCTTTAAGTAAAAGTAATTTCTCTAGTGGATAAGAAGCACACAGGTTAATGATGTATCACTGCTGTGAGTGGTAGGATACCCTGTTGAGCACAGCTATGCTGGTTTGGGACTACCAACAATAATCGCCAGTATTGGATCTCTTTCTTCGCATGATTTGGGTTTGATTAAAGTCAGTGGGAGGTCTTTCATTGGTTTAAGTGGGCTTTAGAGCAATCTTTTAAATCTTAGATAAATGTGCTGGTTGAAGTAAGACCTGGGCACCTACTTCTCTGAGGTCCCTGGAGGACTGCAGTCTAAGCGTCCAAACTCTTGGTGAAATATCTCGTGCAAAAAGACCAGCAGTATGCAAGATGAGCTGAGATTAAGTGATTCTCTCTCTGCCATAGAAAGATATTCTCTCCAAGCAGGCCCCTTCATAGCTGGACTTGAAGTACTACCAGAACAGATACAACTCATGACAATATGAACAAGAAAACAATGTGCTTGTTTAACAAGAGATTTACTAAGTGCCTAAGGATTCATTTCGAAAGAACAAAAAGATCTTCCTCAAAACTGAGTAATTACAACTTCCTCTGCCTGTGCACAAAGTTGGAGAAGAAAGGAGACAGGTCCTATGCTGAAAACTAACAAGCATGGGCCCTATCAGGCTAGCAGCAGAAATGGGCTTTTAGGGAATGTTAGAGTCAGCTCTGTCCAGTGAGATGCCTGGGCTGATCTCAGAAACACACATCCAGGCTTGCTGATGAAGTAAGACACCCTAAATCAGTATTCTGAAATCTAGGTCTAATATGTTCCCAATGGACATCCTCAGAAAATAGACAAAGGTACTACTTGCAGTTTCTGGGAAGTTTTCAAATTTATCCAAGCAATTCCAGAACAATAAGGGATTAGAAACTGTCTATAAGAATTTCTTCAATTCAGGCACGACAAGCTTTGCCCTGCTGCAGGGTAGTGCCATGCATACCTGTGTCCTTCTAGTCCTTTCCCAAAGCAGCACAGATACTATGCTTCAAAGTTGAGCTCTCTCCCCACCCCATTATGTTGAGATCATCAGTTCCGGGGGCGGGGGGGCGGGGAAGGTGCCTGGATATCTAGCCTCAATCTATTCTCCCAATCTGACCCCAGGAATTTTGGATATGTCTATACCCTTGGCAAAACTGACACATCCAATGAAAAAACTGCTGCAGTGGTCAGGCTGGTACAAGTCTGGCCCCAAATCTCGACAGAGCGTCTGCTGTTCTAGCAGTTCTGCTGAAGACAAGGTATATGTTCTTGCACCATATGCCTCAGGGGGTTACATATCTCCCAAGACATCCAGAACTGGTTAAGGAACTTGCCATAAAGCAGCCATAGATCAAGTATCAGGTTTAAATTAAAGCTATTTTTACAGAGTCAAAAGAAGCTGAGTTGCAACTCGAATACAGTTTATATTGAGGCCAGCCTAGCAGGAGGATGCCAGTGAAACCCAGTCCTTTACCACATGGCCATCAGAACTGGGAACACTGGGGTAGGGGGTAGATGTTGGCAAAGATGCTGGCCTATATCTCCTTTTAGAGGTCATGAGAAAGCTTAGAATGACTCAGGCCAGGATCATTCCTACAGGTGAAACCTATCAAAATAGGGAATTCTAATGGAAACTACTGATGGGGCTGTAGTCATGGGTGTATTTTCTCTCCATTCTGGCCCTCACACAAGCACTTCACTCATTACCTCAGGGCCCTCACACAAGTGTTTCCCCCTTTTACCTCATGCAAGCTGGAGATGAAACCTGAAGAGAGACTTGAGAGCCCAAAGCGTTTCTCAATAGTTGTGAGGCTGCTCTTGAAGTTTGCACTGTAGAGGAGCTGGGAAAGCTGGAGAAGGCCATGGCACACCACGAACATCTGTGGGTAAAACAGTACCATCCCACTTAGTACCTGATAGCTGTCCCACTGATGTGTAACTGCTTACCACCATGCCCCAAGTAAGTGATCTGAGTGTCATACACACATGAACTCAAGTAGGACAACACAGCTTCATCTTTGTTGTGTAATAAACCTAAGAAAGAGCTAGATTCACCATGCTGTACTGCCATCCAGTATCACTTTTCCCTTCCCTTCCCTTCCCTTCCCTTCCCTTCCCTTCCCTTCCCTTCCCTTCCCTTCCCTTCCCTTCCCTTCCCTTCCCACCCATTTGTTCACTGCACTGCATGTGTCTGAGGGCATCAGTTCTGAACACAGGACACACATGTCTATGTTGTGGACATTCTTATATACTGCAAAGTATTTATGCTGCTTCGCAAGCCCAAAATGCATATTTTGTTGCATCTATTGGTTGCTGAAAGCAAATAAGTGAGCTCGTCTTTTCTACTGGGAAATTATTAATTTAGCTTTACAAAATGAGCAGTAACTTTACTGTTACTAATATTCATTATTACTTGCACTGTGGCAGCACTTGGTGGAAGGAGGACCTCATGCGCAGGGAGCTGTACAATGGTAAAGCTGCTGTACTGCAGCTGAAATGAGCTAGCTGAGACCCAATATTTCAAGTTGGTTCCTTGGATTCACTCAGTTGTAAAGTAAGTTAACAGTGCTTTCTTCAAGGGATTTTGCAAGACAAAGCTCATGTTGGTAAAGGGCTTTTAAAGCTCCAGCAGGAAAGGATGAAATACGTGCAATATATTCTCACTACTGGAAGACCTTTGTGGTTTTCTAAAAACAGCATTGTTCCCTTGAGTCATCTAAATCATTGAGTCAAGTAAGAAATCAAACTAAATGAATACAGAAAAGGCAAGAAGTAGAATACACAGAATATATGGGGCAGAGCATAAGCATGGTCAAAAGAGCCAGGGTGGCCAGAGAAAGGAAACTATTCTCAGAAGGGGATGGAAGAGACAGCTCAAAAGCGTCTTTTGATCTATATTTAATCAGAACACTTTTCCTTTATTTTCCTTGGAATAGAATGTGTTCACGTGGTGCCAGAAGTATTTTAAAATCATTTAAAAATGAAAAAGGTCTTTTTATTTAAATTTACAGGAAATCAAATATTTGCTGAACACCGGAAGCATGTCCTACAAAGATAACGTCGGGAAGCCCAAGATGATGGATGAAGGATCAAAGGTACTGCAGTGCTGACAAATTCCTTATGTCCTTGACTAGAAGAATAGCAATAATTGTTATTCTTATTTATTTGGAATGACGGTAGCTCCCAAAAGCTAAGGACTGAAACAAGACTCCATTGTGTGAAGTCCAGCACAGAGAAAGAATGAAACCATCAATCTGACGCAGATAATGCAAATGAAACAGGTGAGTAAAACGGACTTCTGGGGAGCACAAGAGGTCACAGAGACGTGGGGATTTGCCTGTTTTGTTCCAGCAATTACAAGAGAATGAAGAAAGCATGACTGCTTTGTGGAGCTTCTGGGAAGCTTATTCCATGAGGAAGAAGAGCATCAGACAGAGCACAGAGTTGGATATCTGAAAACGTAAGAAACGGGACAGGAACTTAAGGCAGAGATGAAGGGGAAAAAGCAGATGATACCCTGGCTGTGTGTGGCTAGGATATAAATAACCTGGAGAGCACAGAAAAACAGTAAAAGAAGGTGAATGCAAAAAGATGGAAAAAAGGTCACAAGAACCAACTAAAATTGTGAGTTCTCCAATCGTGTCTTGAGGGGATATAAGCATACTAACACACCAAGAACACTGACACCGTGGTAGTTGGGCAGGAGAAAAAAGATCCCCAGCTAGCATTTTTCTATGATGAAGAGCTACAGAGCCGCAATGTGCAATGTAACATGGGAATCACTCCCAGAGAGGAGGCAAAACAGTAATGAAATATTTGAAAATAATCTTCTGAAGCTGAATGAATTTTAAACCTTCCAGCTATTGGGACCTGTATTCAAAACCACAATGAAACATGTGGTTTTGTGGATGATAGCTGGATCCACCAACTTCACTTTCCCAAGCCCTGACGTGGGATCATGCATAACTAATCCAGCCAGGTCTGGCCTGGAGCAGAGAGATGACTCCTGTGAAGGTGAGAAATGGGCTGGGAATCTTGTTGCCAGAGCATTGATTTTTGTTTCTGCAACTCTGGCCAGATTCTACTGAAGTTGTTGTAATAAGGAAGTGTTAGGGAAACAGAGAAGGGCCAGGAGCACCTAAGATGCAGAACAGCCCTAAGATGCAGAACAGCTGGAGAGAACATTCTCCTGGTGCAAAGCATTAGCTAGAGAAGTAGAGTGGTTTACCAGTGGGGAGGGAAGAGGGTGGATCACAGAGGCTGAATTTAACACAGCAAATGTCAGCCTAATCCCAGGACTAATGGGAAGATGAGAAGTATATGGAAGAGTGAAGATGCTGGTGGAAGGGGATAGAGCTGACAGAACAGCAGGAGGAGAGGTACTGACTGTTCCACAGAATTGCTAGGATCAGCAGGAGATAGGGAAAAGACAAAGGGTAGAGAGAGGGGAATCATCACTAAAGGGACTGTACTTCATGACAGGATGTGGGATAGGAGACTAGAGGGACAAACTGAGGTCAGAGAGGACAAGCAGGAAGAGATGGAGAGATTGCCTGAAATGGGCTCGTGCATTAGTGATATCCTGAGGCTGGACAAAGCAGGGCAGTGGATCTGGAGAACTCGCCTGGGAGCAAGGTGGGGCTGCCCAGGGTAAGGGAATGCAACCCACGAAAAATACAAGTGGAGGTTGAACAAAAGGGGAGTATGACTGGTGCCCCTCTGCCCATGAACCTTGTCCCGCAGAATGACATTGGCCTGATGCCTGGGTGATGGATTAGTCTGTCAAGCTTGGCAAGCCTGTTGAGCCCCAGGGTAGGGTGACAGGGATGGGGACAGGCATGCCTGCAGGGCCTGGAAAGGCCTGGCAGACCGGTACTCACTCATTGCAAACTTCCATCATGTGAGAGACTTGCCACCAGCATTACCCAACTAATGGAAAATCAGTCCTTTCTGTCTGACTAGGCTTTCTGCTACCCTGTCTTGCTGCAGTACACTGGGAGACACTGTGCTGCATGCACACCACTGGCTCTGAAGACCAGCTTCCGACTCATTGGACTGTTTAAACTAGAACAATTCTGAGCCTAGAAATGCCTCTCTGGTACATGTTCCAAATTTTCTTTTACACTTCATTGCTCCCTTCCTCTCCTGATTCCATCACAGGGTGCAGGATTTGGGTACTTACAGCTGAAACACAGTTTAGTAACACTGTTTTTCTACTACAGCTTCTTTGAATAGAATTAGTAAGAAAGGCAGAGATGTGTGTGGATTGTGCCGGGCAGCTGATTGCACCCCTCACTGCTACTGGCATTGTACTGATAAAATGCACACAACAGCCTCAGCTCTTGGGTGCAGGGAAGCTAGAGGATGTGAGGGGAATGGCAGAAGAGATTTTTTGCATAGGAAGAAGGTGAAATTAGAATGCCACACAAAATAGTCAAAGCAAAGCAAAACAGCCTTTGCTCCAGAACTTCTGCAGCTGAAGTCTGGCTTTTCCAGATATTTAACTGTCCTGAGGTGAGAGATGTGCCAGATTTAAGACTTCCCCTGCACCCAGAAGGCTCAGTTTTAATTAAAATAATGACTGCTCAAATCTTGAAGGTCCTATAAATAGCTGGGAAAGGGGCCTACTTGGCTGGTTGCAGTACTCCACAAGGGGAGCCTCTGCACTACCTGACTTCAGCACAGAACAAGATGCACTAGATGTGAAGGGCAGGCTTCCAAGGCTGGAGATGTGGCTGCACAACTCTCCTCCTGGCACCATGAATCCCCTAGCAGGTTGTCTTGGGCCTCTCCTGTCCCACTCCCCCCCCCCCAACATACTGTTTGTGCTGATGTGGCCCACCTGCACATTGCTCTGACTTCCTTGTTTTCCCTCAGACTTTCTTGACAATAATCCTTTATTTTCTCTAAAAAGTTTTTGAATTTTCTGCCCTTGCTCTTTCGTTATTACACTCAGTCTTACAGCAGAGCAAGCAGCCTCAGCTGAAACGAAACACTCGCTGTAAGAGAGGAATGCACCCATGTGTACCCTGGAGCACTCACTACCCAGCTAGGTAGGGTAAATGCAGGGGAAGGACAGAAATGGAGGGATGTTTGCCCAAGGCTTGTGGCAGAGCTAGGAAGAGAAGTCAGGTCTCCTGCCCAGTAGTCAAGTTCTTCAATCTTTTCTGGTACACTAGTCTCTCCCAAATTTTACAACTATTTTTCATGTCTCTGCCCTACAGGTCCCTACCTCCATTCATCATCTGTCTTTTCCATTCCTTCCTCAGAAACCAGAAAAAGCCCTGCTGCCCCTACAAACCTTTCCGAATGGTGTGAGTGGGTTTGGGGAGAACAGCACTTTGTGGAGGCATGCATGATTGTAAAACCACCCTGAAACCACTCATAATCTGCTGGTTCCTGGAAACCAGCACGGCAGCAGTAACTTTTGCCAGCACTGCCCTGTTTTCTTCCAGCTGTAGAGATCACCATATATGCTGTGTTAGCTCTGCACATGCACAGAGCATCCCTATGACAGGATAGAGCTACTATCATCTATCTTTCTTAACACTTAACAAACAAGAAGGTTTAAAGAAGAGTAAATCAAATCATTTGAAGGGAAGTTTTGCTGACATAAAACAGGCTAATGGCACCAAAGGTGAAGACATGGTTAGAGGTTAAGGAGTTGGGGACACTCCTACAAATATCAAGCGCTGCTCTTAGCCCATTTCTGACCCTTGTGAGCCGATGCTCTGATAAGATCTCAGAGTATTTTTAGAGCAGCAAGTGAGTTGCAGCTAATGGTGCAATTTCAGGCACCTGGAGTGCAGTGCAGAAAAGCTGAAGGCATGCACCCACATGCACATGAGCATGTACACACACACATACGCACACACATATTTGAACAAAACCCCCTCTTAATCATCCTGACATTTCCTTCAGAATGCTTGAGTGATCCTGACTCCAGGCTGTTTATACAAGACACTTGATTCCTTTCCAAGATACACTTTATTTAAAATGGAAGCAAATGCCTGGGGAGAGGTTCCTCACATACACCACTGTTCTCCCCTTGCCATCTCTTGGAGACCAACAGCTTCCAAGGCAATGATTTTTGTAAAGAAGCAAATCTTACCCTGTTTCTTGGAACAGAGGGGTTTGATCTCTCCATAGTCCAGACAATACTTCTCTGCCTCCTCACCTCAGGCTCACAATTGAGAGAGCTGCTAGATATCCAGACAGTCCAGACTCAGATCTCCCTTAGAAGAAATGTACTCAACAAATGCTTGCCCAGCAGGGAGGCAGGCTGGACTGCAGACAGCTTCCAAGGACAAGTAAAGCACTCCCTCAAAGAAGCAGCAAGGCTGAGGTCTAACCTACTTATGCTAAGGGCCTAGAAGTCCCCAAGCAAGGC
The DNA here is from genome assembly GCF_003343005.1 of Rhea americana. NCBI lineage: Eukaryota > Metazoa > Chordata > Aves > Rheiformes > Rheidae > Rhea > Rhea americana. Next base: position 490,093 of record NW_028186482.1, read on the forward strand.
CAAGTATATGCACAGTAGCCTGTGCACTCTTGGAGGACATATGAGGCCTTGGTTCAGCCTCCTCTGCCACCTCAAAGGATCCAGACTCATTCTTTCCTCTTCCCTGAAGTCTATCCTAGTCTGTAGGCAATAAAATCAAGGCTCTGGGAGGAGAGAGGAGTCCCCCAACCTCCTGTTGAATCCAATCCACTATCTAAAAGGAAGATAAGAATTCAGAGGCCAGAGACAGAGGGCAAATCTGTCCTTGAGTTGGCTGCTGCCTTGAGCTTTTGGGATCAGGGTGAAATTGCTGCTCCTGGTGCTGGATTTGTGCCAAGGTGGGCCTAGGAGCAAGATCCACTTGGCCACCAGTGCCGTGATTGACTGCCCTGGCTGCTTGTTGTCTGACAAGTAGGCTCTGTTTGACAAGGCAGCATCCTCAGCATGGCCCTTGGTCCTTGGCAATCCCCCTGGCATGAGAATGGTCAGATGGGTAGCCCCAGGGCAGATATCCTTTCACGAGCTTGAGTCCTTAGTGTCATAGTGATTTCTCAGCAGTGCCCTAGGAGCAGTCAGTTTTGAACACAGTACCAGTCTCTAGCACACACTTGCACTACCTGACAACACATACTAGGTCACCTAGACTCTTCTTTTCAATTATTGCTTATGTAAGATAATGCACTGTCAAAACAGTCACTGGCCATAATGAACAATTGCTAACTAAAAATACTCAGAGACTATACTTTAAAGAGACCTGCTATAGAAAATGGATGGAATGTCCCTTGGTCACCAAAGCAGCCAAGAAAATGCTTGGGAAGTCTGGCTAAACAAGAAAAAAGGTGAGGTGCTTGATAATCCCGGCATGCATCTTCTGGAATTAGGTCAGAGTGGAGGTCGTGGCAAGATAACAGCTGCAAGCTTCTTTTTATTTGGAAGGAATTAACTGCTTCTGTGGAACCTCCAGAAGTCAGTAGAAGTTTAAAGATTTTCTCTAGCTGGGAGTATGACTCTGTTCTGTGGAGATCCAGAGTTTATTAAGAGTATTGCTAAGTGCAGCTACAGGAATTGGCATGGCCGCTGCCCATTCCTATCTACTCTCTAGAGAAGTAAGTGGATAGTTTGTCACTCTCCTACCATAGCTTCATGCTATGTTTACAGCAGTCATGGCTGAAGTCCTTTCTCATGCCATATTTCAGTGCCTTCACCGTGGAAGCTCTGCCCCAAGATAGAGAATGTGAAAATTCTGTTGTACAGCTCATTCTGCTGAAAAAGAGAATTAGCAATGCATCCTCACCTCACAGATCTTGAGGTCTAAGCCCACAACAGGTGCTGGGAAAACATGGGTGTGGAGAGAAAAATGAGCTGACCATGTCCCATAGCAGAACATGAAAAATGCCTGTGCTCTACTCTTCACCTAAGCACTGATTTTTAAAAATGCAGGGACATAACCACAGCCCAGAAACAAGCAGAACAATCAGAACAAGCAAACGGGAATAGACTGGAAGAAAATGGTAAAGAAACATGTGGGAAAATGAGTGTGAAAGAAAAAGCTCCTTTTACCAGAAGGTTGAATTAACTGTGGAGAAAGAAGATGACAGTGGGACTTTCAAAGAATAGTTGCTTGAGTTTTTACTACTTCTAAAATATCTAGGACTGAAGTCCCACACCCATGGAAACTAATGAACTCCACAGTAGACTGTGAACTCCCCATAGTCTCACAGAGTATCCAGTCCTATGGGCTGGAGCCTGTGTTATACCCTCTACCCTACTCCGTTTTTTATGTGCACACAACAGTGCTAATGTAAGTGCCAGAAAGCTTTTCCATGGTAGCACTGCTAACTATGCAAATGGAAAGAGCCAAGGTTTAATTCATTTGATTAACACAAGATCTGTCTTGGGAGCAATAAAAAGAAGCGAAGATACAGAACCTATCAAACTGTTCTCAGCTAATTGATGACACTGAGTTATGATGTGGCCAAGAACAATTGTTACAGGAAGACACACAATGAATCTGGCAGAAGAAAATATTTGGAAAGGACTAGGCGTAAGGACAATCTGCTAGGTCTTTCTGTCTGTATAGTGCTGTTAGAGTTGTATTTTGGGCTCTGGAGTGCCAAATCAAAATCTTTTGAACTCAGTGGAAAGTCTTCTCGATGACTTTGGCCTAGACTCCACACATATATACTGGAGAGGTCAAACCAAAAAGCTACAGCTGAGTTTTGGGAAAGATCATGAATTTGTCCTCATTTAATGGACATCTCCTCCCTTCTCTCATCTGAAGCACCCCTAGTCTGTATCTGGGTTAGAAGAGTTCCAAGAATCCTGGCTCAGTGCAGGACACCTCTGACCTGCACACCTCAGAAGGCTCCTTCCACTTTCAGTCCTCACCTTACATTAAGCAAGGGGTCTTGAGTTGGATCTAGACAACTCCCTATGCTGGAAGGTGAGATGAGGCAGGGATCACAGATTCACAGAATCAATAAGGTTGAAAGGGACCTCTGGAGATCATCTAGTCCAATCTCCTGAAGATTTCCTGGTGCTGCTTCTACAGGGGCTTGAACCCAGGACCTTCAATGTGTAAAGAAGATGGAATAACCATTACATGTAATTTCATTGAGGAGAACATAGGTGTGGGGTCAGCAAGGTCTCAGGAAAGTCAGCTGCCCTAGATTTGCTCTTTGGAGGGAATCTCAGAGCACTGCCAATCTCCAGGAGGTAATGTAATGAAAAGCAGCCTCTTTTCTAGTGCCACTAGGAGTTTACTTCTTTGTGCTGGTTACATAAAGACCAAGCCAGCAGTGGCACCAGTTTCCTAGGGCCCTGTGTCCTTCACTACCTAAATCACTACCATGCAACAATCTCAAGTTAGCACACACAGACTGGCATGTTTGCAGTTAAGCAGAGCACACAGTACTCAGCCCTGCATTTGAACTGATGGGAGTGCTCACTGGAAATAGGCCTGCCTCATGATCACCACTCTGCACTTCTTGAGGCCATATATCCAGTCCACAGGGGTCAAATGCTGCTCAGGTCCAGCTCTTCCCAGGGATACCGTGTTGGTCCTTGCAAAACCATGATGCCTCCCCTGCTTCTGCCCACCTTCAGCACATCTGTGTTCAGTTTTCTCCAGTCACAGACTTTGATATTAGAACTCCATCACTATAAGAACTTTATTATCTGGTTGATTTTTTGCCTGGTTTATTTGAAATTAGCCAATGGATTCAGAAGTTACCTGGGGATAAGTAGGGACCACACGGCCATTCAAACCTCGCAACCACATGAGTTCTGAGGATAAGCTTAATCCTCTAAAGGGTCCTCCATAAATTCAGAACACTAAGATTTTATGTTGCTAGATTTCCAAGAAAAAAGAGAACATCTCTGAAAGGATAAATACTCAGGAAGAAGACTGGCTGTTTCTTTTAGAGCTTGTGTATACTAAATGACTCTCTTGCAGTAGAATGGCTGAGGACACAGTCTCAAAGAAATACATCAGATGGAAATGAAAAGTAAATTGATTTGGGTGGAGAGATCTGTCCTGCCTTGGCATCTCTTTCCTACATGCATTTGCCTTGTTTTCTATGCCAAAAAGCACCAGGAAAGATTAAAAAATACACAGATGGAACCAAATAACCTGCCACACACAATGTCGCTTCGCACAATACCTTGGAGCCAGGTATGTAGTTTAGTGACAGAAGCTGATTCTAAACTTTATTTATATTGCAAAAAATAAACAAATAGAAAAAAATAAAAAGGTTAAGGATTTCTAAAGCATTCTACTGTCTAAATTATGAGTTGCAATAATGACTATCTCCTGCCAAATAATCCACGCTTTACAACCACTCACTGTCAAGTGCAAAGACAATGTTTGTTCTTTCCTCATCCAAAGCATACACACATCCCAGTGCCCTTGCAAGGTCCATGTAAGTTTTGTTTTGCTCAGTGGCCCTAAAGGGAGCACTGCAAGGCGTAAGTGAAAAATGTTTCCCTGCCTCAGGTAAAAATTTCACAAAGAAAGGAGGCATTTGGTTGTGGAGGATTACTGAGACCAAACCTTCAGTGTGTGAGGAGCAAGGGTTGTCTTGCTACTTCCCATAGTCCTTGCTGTGAAAAATATTTATGCCTACAAAATATGATGCTTATCCTTAAGCAGTCTTCTCTTCTCCTGACAACAAGACGAAGTGGTAGGTTGTATTACTGGGTCTTTGCTCTTTTAGGATTTTCCTGAGGTTTCTCCCCTTTGTGGTGTGTCAGGAACTGATCATGAATTCTTTGAAGGTAGCTTCAGATTCCCTTCATCTTTTTTGATCCATAGGTGAATATAAGCACTCCTCTCACATACCCACAGCCCTGGCCATGCCTTGTGCTCCCTATCAGGGACACTCCTCTCCCGTTTTGCATGTGATAATCTTATCTACGCTGACCGCTCCTTGATTGTGTTTGGGCACTGAACCACCTCGCCCCTCATAAAATTAACTTGGTTTCATTTCTCCTAGACCTTGATCCCACTAAACTTTCCAGCCTGTTTTACTCTCTGGATCTTCCTCATCTTCTTCTTTATCCTGCTGTAGATGTTACTGATGAAGGCCAGGCAGTTCTTCTCTTTTAAAGTCAAAATCAGATCTAAATGCCCCTGGCTGTATTCACACAAGTTGCAGAGCTATCGAAACCCAGTCTGTGCTTTCTAATGTCATACTGTTACACCATGAATGCTGGAATACTCCAGTCCCAGTGGGTATTTCTTCCAGTGACAACCCACTTGTCCCTCATTCTAAGAGCCCTGCCTGCTTTGTTGCTACAGATCCTCATCTAAGTCACCATTATTCCTTGCCTTTCCCAGGCAGGTACTGGATGTATCCTTTATTTTTATTTAAGCTGATGGCCTTAGTCCACAATGACTGCCTCTTTGTAATGCTTCCCTCTCCAAAACTAAAGCTGTATTCTCTTCTGACCAAATGTCAATGACTGTGGATCTCCTATTCTTGCTAACATTTCAGCAGCTAAACAAAGGCAGTACAAGTGCAGTTCACGATCTTTTTTTTTCAATGGGATATGAGATTTCAGGCTTCTGAATTACACGCCTTACAGCAAAATTTCTTGAGTCTTTTTAAAGTAAAGGACAAAAGTTACCTTGATGCCATTTGGACATTAGACTCCAAAGCAAGGTTCACATTTCTCCCACAAGAGACATCCTGCTGCACACTGTCTTCCTGGAGAGGAGAGTGCAAGCATGCAGAAGATACTGACTGTGTTGTGCTTTGCGTAACTGGGTGCAGTCCAGATACTTCAAATCTCAGTTTGCAGTGGCTGGATCTAAGGGCTTGCAGAGCATGCAGTGAGGTGTGAGATCCCACCTGGAGTTCAGTGCTCCAGCTCCCTGCTTTCCTTTGAAACCCCAGCCTAGGCACTATGCTGCACGGGGACAAGCAGGCATCCCTTCACAGAGACAGAAATGGAAAGGAGAAGGGGCCTCTGTTTTCCAGCACTGGTGTTGCTTTTGGTGCAAAAAAGTGATGAGCTTGAACAAGGATGGTGGGATGTGGCACTAACTGTGCAGCATCATGGGGGCAGGTTTAGCTCAGTTGGTTAAAGAGTGGTGCTGCTAATGCCAATGTCGTGGGTTTAATCCCCATACAGGCTATGCTGAGGGTTGGACTAGATGATCTCCAGAGGTCCCTTCCAACCTTACTGTTGTATGATATCATGCAGGACCCATCATTGCAGAGGAGCTTCAACAAGCAGTTCTTTTCTGAGTAGTGCAGCCATTCTTTCAGAATGAATGCTACACGACTGTGTGGAGGAGACTGAGAGGAGCTGCTGGATGGACCACGCTAATCCTACCACTTGAAATCCACTCAGGCCAGCAAGCAAAGTCCAGTCCTTCTTCCATCCTCCTCTTCCAGTCAGTGCTCTCCTCACCCTTGTGGTGTTATAACAACACCTGGAGACCTCAGATGTTTTAAACTCTTACCCCACATCTGAGAGCCCACAGCTTCCTCCTGATCTTCCTGTCCCCTCTCCTCTACCTTCTAATATTACCCCCCCCTTTCCACCAAGGTGATTACTTGTCCTTTACCTAGTAGTTTTATGCTGAGATTGCACTGCCAGATGTATAGTTAATGACCTATGTTTTTGCAGTGTGCCTTAAACCAAAGATCTGAAGCTTCTCTTGAAAATCGTTTGCCCTCTATGATACCGTCCTTCCTTCTTCATTACATTTTCTATCTTGAATGTCCTCACTCCTATGGACTCACAAACATTTTGGTGCAAATCTGGAGGCTGAACGTGCCTTTTTTCTTGCACATCTCATATACATCCAGATATTCTTGTGTCCTTTATATCTATCTCATGGTGCCCTCACCCTGGCAGGAACCCAGCTGTTTTGTTTCAGTCTCTTGCTTGCTCCCTTCAGCTACCTGTGTTTGGCTTTACTCATTCTCCAGGAGACACCAAATGCACAACAGTGCTGAATCCCTTCATGCAGGTCAGAAAAATATCATTTCAGCAGTGCCCTGTTGAGGCAGCTTGCTGTCTTGAGCTTCTCTATAGCATCCAATTTAAATCTGCCCCCAGGCTTTTGACTCTCCCCTTACGCTTACTCCAGCTGACATACCTGACATTTTGCCCCTCTCTCTTATTCTCCAGTATCCTTTTACACATCAGGTGGTCTCACTGGGCTGGAGTAACAGGGTAAAGCCTCCTCCTGTCTGTTTTTCCAACCATTTCACTCTGCTCCCCTGCACTTTTGAGCTAGCTGACTTCCAGATGAAGATAGTCCAGATAAGCTAAGTAACATGATATTTAGAAAGCTCTCTTCCTTACCATGTTTCTGTGGATATAGAAGAAGCCATTAGCTGTCAATTAAAGTAGCACAAAACCATGAAAGAGACAATAAAGGCAAAGAAGACAAAACATAAGATATGAGGCTTAGTCGTTGGAAATAGAGATTGGGATTGAAATAATCTTTTTACAGGAGCTGTGGATTTGCCAAGATGCTATAGGCTTCTCATATGGGATAATGCTCAACAGGAACTTCCGACACCTCTGTTATGTCTAATTGCTTTACTACACTCTGTTTCCTTTCTCCAAAGTGATTAACAACAAGTACGCAGCTCCTGGAATGATTCAGGCAGCCCTGGTGTGTCTAGGAGTGCACTCAAAAAATAAGCAGAGCAACCAGGTTTATGTAAGCTCTGAGATATGATGCAGACAGGAAACATGCCATAGGCTGAGCCAAGTGGAGCTGGTCTTCTAACTCCCTCAAATAACAGTTAGACAGCATTTTAGTGCTATTCAGTTTAATTGCAATATGGTAGCTACAGTTATTAATATCCACATATGACATGAAGTAATTTCTACAGCAGCAACAGGGAACTGTCACCAACCATGTTACTGCAGAGTACAGAGATCAGCTGTAAATGTCTGTTTGTGTCAGAGCACTGGTATGAGCCAGCAGTAATCTGGCAGCAGTTACATCTAAAGTGTCATTTCCTCCTAGAGCACTTGTTTCTACACTGGTCTTCCACATCTCCAGCTGTCCTTCCAGATCCAGCCATCACAAGGGTTACCAGCCCTATCCTGCTCTTCAGATACTTGCAGATAGGCCATAATGTGGATCATAATGTGCGTGGAGCTGCCAGGACATCCCCTGGCACAATCATACACCTGACCTCCAAACGCCAGCTCTAACTAAGCCAATGCCAAGTAGCACCAAAGTCCTTCACACTTCAGAGAAATGGGAAATGGTGAAGGGAAGCTGGGGTTCATCTTCACAGGAAATGGCATAACGAACATGGAGGAGCAAGGCAGCCTACAAGGAAAAATCAGTTGTTGCTTTTGGTCTCTGCCCTGCAAAAGACACTTCAGAAATTTTGCTGGTATGTGAGCACTGCCTCATAGAGTAAATCTGAGTTTCATTATTAGGACTTGGAGCATGCTGCAACTTCGGGATTTTGTTGTCTTGGAAATACTGCCCTGGTCAGGAACAGCCATTGTTTATATGAGGACACTGTCTAATTAATTCAGGTTCGTATATATTAACTGTTTCTGTATGGGGAGATGATAGCAGTTTCCCACACAATTAGGTCCTTGATGGAGACTTTGTAAAATGTGTTATTTGCAGTATCAAGGACTTCTCATACAAATAAGAGATGTAATGCCATATAAATTGAGACATTTAGTGTATACCTTGCCCTTTGGGTTAGTGATGGCATATTCATAACAGAACTTTCCAATATGTCCATTTTCTAATGCTTCTTTAGGCTGAGAGTATTAACAACTGCTGACAGGCTGCCACTTTTCAATCTTGAAACAGTTTATATATATGTGTGTGTATGTGTGTGTGTGTGTGTGTGTTTAACATAAAATTTGCAGCACAGGAAGAATAAACAGATCGTGAAGGGGCAGAGGGATATGTCTTCTCCTGTCACTTCAGTGCTATAAGTGCTCTCTGTTTCGTACACACGGGATTTTAAAAAACAAGAACCTCTCTCTGCTGGATGGATGGCTTGATTCCTCAGCATCCTGGATGATACAGATCATCAGTCTGATGATGATAAGAATATGCTTTGGTAGACTCTGACACAGTTCCTTAATGTGTTTGTACAGTGCCAGCACTGGAGTGAGCTAAACTGAGTGCTGTTCTCAGTGGTATTGACAGTCCACCCTGAGCAATCCCTCTACCTGCTCTGCCTGGGTAAATGTGCTCAGGTAGGTTGAGAAGAGGCAGCTGGTGGCTCCTCACCCCTCTGGAGCCTGTGGCACTTGGCCATCACTACATCAGTGGTGCCAGGCAAAGCTATTGCCAGAGGTCAGCTTTGGGTACATGGGTCCATGGTACATGGAGGAGCCAGTTTTTGTTCCTACCCTATCTACAGATGTTAAATCTGCTGCCCTCCCTTACTTCTGTCATTTCTCACCAGCTGGGCCAATTTGAATGTCGTCACACATGAGCCTGCAGAGATGAAATGATGCATCTAAAAGAAAAATGTTTCTTTTAACTTGCTTGTTTTCTACACTTGACAGCATATAGCCACAGAACAGCCGTATTTATACCCTCTGGGGCAGAAAAAAGGGGAACAGCAGGTGGGAATCTCCTACATCCAACTCCCTGCTCACAGAGTCACAGTCTGGAAATGCTCTTCAGCACTGTTGTAATATCTTTTAGCAAGATAATGGATGCTGCAGCATTTCTCACCTAAAACACCTCTTAGGAGCCTCCCAAATAATTGTCAGCTGCACATGCCTCACTCCCCATGACCACCTTGGGCTGTCAAGAGCTGCTCAGCTGATACATGAAATATACAAACATAAAATCAAGTGCAGCAGAGGAGATAGCAAAGTCACACCTTCCCTGATAGACTCTGCTGCTTTGGCCTCAGCTCCTCTCACTTCCTCACAGCCTGGTGCTCTGCTTCATCTGAGGAGATGAAAACAGCCTGTTGCCTACTTTCAATTCAGTTTGCGGAGCTCCAAAGTCTTTTCTTACTTTGAAAATAAGGCCCAGGATATCCAGCTGGCACTAGACACTGGGAGGCTTAAGCTAGAATTTATGGACTCAGCATGACCTGACCACGCAGGCAGTGGACAGCTTGCCAGGCACCTTAAAACATCAGCAAGAGCTCCTGCATCTTTTTTTTTTGTTGCTGTTGTTGTCTGCAGTGTGGCAAGTCTGAGGCAGCTAGTAGGTGATGCCCAGGCCTCCCTGCAGCTCAGTCTTCACTGGAGTGGCCAATGGCTTGTTGGGACCCTGGATCCAAAATAGCACTCCTGTGTCATTCATGATCAGCCAGATGTCACAGAAAACTAAGAGGTCTTGGACATAGCTACTGGCCAAATGGTGCCCACATTCTTAGGCCAATGTGGTGCTGAATGTATAGCCTGAATACTATGGCAGCATGGGTGACTAGAGAAGGCTGAAAAGGGTTAACATCCACTTCTGCTTTAAAGTTTTATGGCCTTAAAAGGCATTGAGGTCAATAATGTTCTTATAATCCTAGGATATTTTTGCATATTCCTCTCTAAGTGCACAGCTAAAAGGAACTGTATGTATTTTCAGGAAAGAATATTTACTGTGAAGAAGATTCTGTTTTCAGGTAACCCTACTCACCTTGATCCTTGGTCACTCCAAAAGTAGTGCAAAGGTGGTTGGTGTCATCATTTGATCCTTCACCAAAGGTGGGAGTCAGATCTTAGAGCTTATCTACCTCACAGAAGTATCACAGTAGCCCAGAGGCAGCTCTTGATTACTCAAGGTGCCAAGATCTCAAGTTTTTCCTATTAGAATTTGCAGCCAAAAAGGATCATCGCATTACCTGCTAGGACAACTCAATTCAAGCAGTGGGGAACTGCAGGGGCATAGGATTGGAAATGCCTGTCTGAGCCATCAGCACCAGTTACGAAATCAGTCCTAGGAGTCCCCAGATTATCATTTGCTGGCCCCAGTGAACCAAAGCAATACTGCTCACTGCACCTCACTGCATGCTGCTTGAGGAGCCCTCACCTCAAAGCTTACCTGGTCAGAGCAGTACCAAGACAGCCCCGTGCAGACAAAAAAGCAGAGCTACCACCCCCACCAAGCTGCCTGGGGCTAGTGTCCAGATGACAGAGCAGAATTGGGCCCCACAATTCAGTGAAACTTTTGCTCTCTGAGGACCAACAAATCACCATCACAGCATTCGTTCTCCTTCATACATGGCAAGGAAAGAATGACTGCAAACAAAATCTGCCTTTCAGGAAAGAAGATCCATCCTAGATCATGATACCATGCTCACAGCAGCATGCTTACAACCTGCAATTCACTAGCACCTTCTCAGTTAACTATGAAAATACTGACAAATCCTTCCTTGCAGTGCTGCTATCAATCCACAAACACACCAATAACACTAGTGGGAAATCACATCCAGGCCCATGGCATGACCTACAGTGCCAGCTCAAGGGAAGGCAGGTGGGACCGGCTGGCTGCTCCCCTGCCTGCCCTCTGTATGGGCTGTCACCTAGGATGCACATGGCATCTCATGGGGCAGTGACCACAGGATCCCACCGCAGTCATGTCCCACTCTCACCCTTAACTCCTCTGAGGGACCCATCAGTTTGATGGCCTCTCTTGGGCACCCTGACCAGCTGTACACCCCCAGGAGCACCCAGGACACTGGCTTCCCTTAGCACTGAGCACACAGATAGGTGCTGCAGGGAGCTATGCAGCAGCCTGAAAGCCCTAGTTTAGGTGTCAGCTTGAGGAGATACTGCCAAGTGAAGCACAAAAATCTCCCTAGCAGAATTCTGATGGGCTGAATGAACACAGTCAGGCTTTCAGGGGATGGAAACCAGCACATGTAGTAATATTTATGCCTGTCCAGAAATAGGCCAAACACTGCTGTAAGATACTAAAAAAAAAAAAAAAAAAAAGTGAAGTGTGTGTCAGGTTTTAAAGTCTGTTAGTTAGCATGATTTAAAATGCCAGAAGTGGACAGGATGGCTGGTATTTTATCACTCAGCGAGCTCAGAGTTCAACTGAAGCTCAGGCTGGGGACTAGCTTTAAAATACCAGCTCTGGCCTTGTTAGGCACGGGCAGGTGAATAACTTGGCAGTGGCTGGAGAAAGTGAACTTTCACTGCCCAAGAAACGTCTCAGACTTTGTCACTGTCAGTCTCAAAAATACTCTTCCCCTTGCTGAGATTTTTAAAGCAAATCAATATTATTTTAAGGCAATGTTTTCTTTTCACACCAGGATGTGGTTAATCATTCCCTAAGCAACAGCACACTATGTACTGGACACTGTGGGCAAGCTTCACAACTAGTGTAGAGCTGCATAGTCACTTGAGTTGAGGAGCTAGTTGAATATGCTTGTGCTTCTTCCAAAAGACACATACACACACACACTGAACACAGAGAGTATGCTCCACCACAGATCGTACCATGCCAAAACTAGCCGAGCCCCCAGTGTCCTATCAAGCTCTTGTGTCAGTCAGTCAAATAGACCTCAGTTGTGTGATTCAGGACTTCATGCTGCCTGAGGATTTGAGTTTCAAATTCTGCATTTTAGCAAACACCTTTTGTTTTAATAGTGGTTCTTAATGGGGTTCTTAACCCAAGTGCTGGGGTAAGGGTCTTTCACTGTGCACTTCCTCCCTCCCAAGCCAGGAAAGCAGTACATCTCCACGGAGATGTTGCTTCTTACCTTAATATTGCAGAAGATGTTTCGAAAACAGTGGCCAGAGCTTTTGGGGCTGCTGCCACTGATTGTGGACTTGCTGGATTCAGGCTGAACTCCCATCATGTGAAGGTAATCACTGTAGGAGGCAAGGACAAGAGTAGTTGGCTTCTCAGCGGATCTGAAGTACCCTGAGGATCTGGGTTGCTTGCAGGCTCACGAGAAAGCAAGTGCTCTCTAAACCCTTCCCTCTCTTTCCTTTCCCTCTGCTGGGATCTTGTACAGTCAGAACAGAAAACTATCCAAGTCTATGAGTGAGGGAGCATGAGCACAAAGTTTTTATAAGTCTGGTCTCTGGAGCGATGATGAAACTGTGTTTCTCCTCCCTCTTTTCCTTTGTGTGTAGAGGGAACTTTAAAGCCACAGGAAACGTAAGCGAGCTTGCATCAAGCCTCTGAGCAGGTGTGAGTAAGGATCCATCAAACCTATTCCATTCCTGGGACATTTTGTCATTTTCTGCTTTCCCCGCCGCCTCCCAGCCCTGCGGAGTTGGGGAGTGCAACAGCAGCTGCGCCTGTTGTGAGAATGCCTGCCCACCCGCGCGTGCTAGAGAGAGAGAGAGAGAGAGAGAGAGAGAGAGAGAGAGAGAGAGAGATTTATAGCCCCCTCCATGCTGCTTGCCCTCTGCAACAGCTCCTGTCTTCAAGAAGACTTTATCCAAGTCTGAGACTCCAGGAAGCCTGCACAGAACATTACTGCTGCCAGGCAGTTCAACACTACTGGCACTGACTTAGCACAGAGACAAAGCTGCAGAACAGTCTTGTGGAGAAAGCAATTCATTTTTTTAATTCAGGTCTCCTGAAGGGGAAAGATGAATGGGAGGTGTGTTTAAGCAAACTCAGAGACTGTGAGAAGGAGGGAAACCAGATAGCAAAAGGATGAAATTACTCCCTCAGGCAAGGGGTTTACATAGAACAAATTTCTTCTTTTTGCTTCATTCCTCTCATGGAAAAAAACTACATTTGTGAGAAGCTCCCAGACACTGTTTTTACTGAGAGCTTGTTGCAATTTTGTTTATGTAAAGAACTAATTTATTTTGCAGGCTCTTCACAGGGAGTAAAAATAACAGAGGGAGAGGGCAGGTTATTCTCAGCTGAAGGGGAGCTGGCTTAAAATACTTTGTCAAAACTATTGACTCTCCACTGTGCAAAGCAAGGGAAAGTGAGAATGATTGATGGGAGGATCCTGTAGGAAACAGTCAAGTCCACCTTGGGGTGCCCCAACCCTGAAGAAACCAAATGTCATACCCCTGAATTGTGTCCTTGCAGAGGTCATGCCACCTTGGGGATACTGGCAAGTCCTTAAACATGCCACAGGAATAATGGGAGATGCAGGTGGGGAGCAGAGGACACATAAAATTTTTTAAGCCCAGTTTCAGCAGTGTACATAATGTGAAATTGCTTTCTCTGTATAGTCACTTGGTGCTGGAGCTGCAGCAGCACAAGTCTGAATGGAGACAGAGGGAGCCTGCCCTAGGCAAGAAAGCCACCAGTGCATGTGCAGGAATGGGCAAGGAAGGGGCTGCAAATGGGTAATTTGCCTGCTCCAATCCTTCTCTACAAACCCATGGAGTCCTAGAGAAATCAGAGAGGTGGTTGAGCCTGGGAACATCCCAACACTTTTCCTGCACAGGTGTGAGCATTGCCCTGGCTAGTCCTGTTGGCAGGATGGTAGGCTGAGGCAGTCCCAGGCAGTGGAGGGCAGCTGTGCCTATGAGCAGAACCCCGAGGGGGGAACCCACTCAGTCATCTCCCTCAGCCAACACCACTGTCCCGCCCGAGCACCTGCCAGGGCCTCTGACCACGAGAGGGTGTGCTGTGCCTGCTGGAGAGCCCTACGCACTGAGACCAAGCCTCCTTCTGGGGCCAGCACAGATATTTCCTTCACCTCTGGCAGGGGTCAACCCTTTCATTTGTCTCCTCTCTTGATAAGCATGTCCCCCAGGTTAGTCTCTCTGGGCTTTGGCACTCATTTGCATGACTGTGGAGCTTGAAAATGGTGTAGAAACTAATTTTACTAAGGTAAAAAAAGAGCTGCTTAGGGACATCAGCTTCCTGATTTCCTAATCTTGTCCCACAAGTATTATTTGGAAGGGGTAGGCTAGTGGTCTAGTGGTCTGTGGGTGGCAAAAAAAAGTACCCATCTTCTCTATCTCTCTCTTTTTCCACCCTCCCTCACCATCCCCATCCCCAAATTTGCTATATCTGGGGTCAAGACACAATCTTTCTAGATTCCTTCGTATGAGGGGAGATGGGGGTGACTCATTTGTTAGTCAAGCTGAATATCCCTGTATCCACTTCTCAATCACAAGAGACAAGGTTGCATCAAAGTTTCAGTCTTGCTGATGGAAAATCAGTTCATTCCAGAAAAGTAAATGCCTCCTCTGACTGCCTCTCTTCCTCCACATGAACCCAATACGTTGCTAGTCTCATTTCTCAGCAAACATCTCATCTGTTCTCTAATGGTTCTGTCACTTCAGTTTATTCTGAAGAAATGCATGACGTTTGCTTTGTTATAACAACCACCTCCACGCAGCAGCTGTTTCTGCCGCTAACCTCAGACCTTGCTCACAGATTTGTCTCCACTCAGATGAACTGCCCTGGCTGAAATGCTCCTGTGAAGAAGCAGGGCACCTGACAAACCCCTACATAGCCTGACTGTGAGCAGGAGGAACAGCAGGCAGAAACCTCTCTGCCCCAGCACTGCAGCTCTTCTGTCACATTCTCATTCCCCCTCTTCTTTGAAGCACTGATACATCTAATTTGATGGGTTAGTAAACTTATGCTGGTGGAGTTAACAACCCTATAAAAGGAAGTTAAAGACTAGAATGAGTCAAAGGGACTCACAGTTCTGGTGAACACCCCTGTGCCTGGAAGTCACTGCCCAGCAGGGATCTGGCCTTCAGTGGAACCCAACTGCAAGCCAGGGCTAGCCAAGGAAGGGAAAGAGGTTGCTCAGCAACTGAGGCAGCCTCTGATGCTCTCAGAAACAAAGGAAAATGATGATTTAGGAGACCTGTGCACACCAAAGCTGTGTAATAGCTTTTGTGAGACTAAGTGCTCAGTGACACTTGCTGGCCCCCTGACTCTCCACCACCCTTCTTCATGCACCGCCAACCTGTTTCCTTCCCTGGGGAAAAGACAAGTCTCAGAATGATTCTGGGTCTTTCTTGACACCTGGCATTCATCCTCTCAAGCCCAGGAGCCTCTCTGCACACCAGCTACCATGTGGAGGGCTAGGTCCAACGGCACAATTCACAGCAGCCTTTCAGCTATGCCATTGGTCCACATGCAGTACCTCCTGGTCTGTTCCTGTGCTGGCTGTCAGAGCTGCCAAGACACAGCAATACCTCTCAAGCTCAGCAATACCTCCTGGCCTTCCAGTGCTTGGCAGAATGACGGCCTTGTGCCAGGGTGAGAACAACAGGAGGGTAACGCAGTTCCCTAGGGAGGTGAGAAGCCTTTTGGGTCAAGCTCCAACCCTACCCAGCCTGGCTATCTTCTACCTCAAAAGTAGTAGTGATGGTGCTCGACCATTGCCTTTTGGTTACGTATTGCACGCACTTAACAATACTATACCTCCCGGAGAAATGACTCCATACTTGACTCTGTCAGATCCCAGACTCCCCCTGCCTCACCAGATGTCAGCAATGCTCTTGGGAAGGCTGTGCAATGCCCCTCAGGTTGGCTCACTAGGATGCCCCATATCCCTCTGCAGCCATGTGGGGCTCCCAGGCAGCACTGTGTTCCCCAGGTCTGGCTGCCTCCCAAGAAATCCCAGTCTGATCCTGTATACTGAGAGAAGCTTCAATTGTACTGACATGCTGGATGGCAGTAGGAAAACATGTCTGTAACCCACTTTGGCTATATGTTTCTCAGCCTGCAGCTCTCACAGTAATCAGTGTAAGAAAATAGTTGTTTCACACCCTACCGTGAACTATTTATAGCTGTTGGAGACATCACTGTATTTATCCACTCTGCATAGTATGTGTCTATTTTCAAATGAATAAGCTTGAAATGTTCCGATGGATGCTTTTTTCCAAGCAGAGAGCATTGCCCTAGCCTTGGCAGCTTATCAAGTTGTAATAAATAATATAATAAAAGCTAGAAAATCTAAATTTAAAAGTCTAATTTCTGTGGTTTCAATTATTAAAGGCATACACAGTTTAAGGACACTTCCAGCAGTCTGTGTATTGTAGTAGCTCTGTGAGGTTCACCGTTAAGAGACCAGGTGTTTTTTTTTGGCAAGAGCTAGCAAAAGACTACCCTGAGTAAACTTTATGGGGTGGTTTTGTCTCAAATATAGCCAGAGTAATTTGTTGGATTGGGTTTTCCAATTCAAAGGGAATTTTTTGTCTCATCTACTTAAAAAACATATTATACATAAATTCTCAAGGTTGCCTTTTGCACTTTGCTTACTTTCTGTAAGCAAAGTGCAAAAGGCAACCTTGAGAATGTGATGTTCTGCTAAGCCTTCTAAGAAATCAGAGGCTGAATGTTAACTGGGAGTGAAGACAATGTACCACATGCTGAATTGCAGGAAGTGCTGGGAGCTCCATCCCCACTGTGATGAAGCTAGTCCCAAAGACTCAAACTCTGCCTGTACTCTGATGCCTCTGATCCCTGCTCCCTAAGAGTGGAAAGGTGCCAGCAGGTCCTTTCTTAAACTGCTGCCTGCTGGAGGCTGAGCTGGCTTCCTGGAGCAGTGATCATCCTTTTTGCTCTATTCCTTAGCCTGCTAGCCAGTATCAGATGAGGCCATAGGTTGACAGACCTGTGCAGCAGGTCTTGCAGTCTTGTGGTTGCAGCTCAGGGAAGAGGAGTTTCCTTTCATATCCCCCATAACATCACTTGTGCAAAGGCTAAAGCTCAATCAAGCTTACAGTGCGTGCTTTGCAAGGACTAACCAGTAGCCCTGGAATAAACTCTCTGCACATCTTTGTGTTAAGAGCAAACGCCCTGTTTCTGGAGCTGACTCACTGAGCTGACTCTGCATGCCAGTGATCTGGCTCTGTCTCAGCCTGGTACTGCACCTCTGTCCCCTTGCTCTCCTTACCTAATACCTATGTGATGCAACCACCCAATATCCCCCAACCTACATGGGATACTGAATCTTTCCCTAACGTAGATGACACTATCAGAGGAGCACTCATATCCCTCAGTTTTCATCCTACTGAAAGAGACATTCCAATCCTTGGGCACAAATTTAGCTCTTTTAGCCACCTTCTCCTTCTCACAGTGACATTACTTTTAAAATGCAGACCTGAGACAATAGGTTGTGAAACAGAGGTAGCCAAATGAGATGCATACAAGTAAATATGACTCTTGCCTAATTTTTAAGATCCTCCTCTGCCATTTTAATTCTTCATCTGCTATAGCCCTGGCAGTGAATGGTATCACCTGCAGATTGAGTGCACAGGAGGAAAGTGATTTACAGTGTTGAGAAGGAGAGGGGAGTTTGGTTTCAAAATCTTTTCATTATGCTTTGTTAGGTGATACAGTTGAAGTTAACTGCCTAGCAGGAAAATCACACATTGGTGGAGTTTGGTTCATTTTACATGGCTCCTGGGCCTGCGTTTCTTCCTAACGCTTTGAAAATAGTTCCTCCTATACCAGTCACACTTCACCATGCCAGATAAAAGCATAGTCTTGGCCAAGACATCATCTGGATGGAGAAGAATTTGCTACCGTTAACTGAAAAGGAACCAACCAGAGCTGAGTCTGCCCTGTGCTGCTGCAGGATTGCTTTCGATTGCCACACTTTCCAGAAGGTGATGACAGGCAGCAGCAAAAAACCAGAAGACAGGCATACAGATAACGTTCTCTGCTGGGGGACCAGAAAGCCGATAGCAAATTTCAGAAATGGCTACAGAGGGTTTTAATACTGGTTCCAACTCTGACTTCCAGAGGACCTTAGTCCATTTGTTACTACACAGCAGTTTGCAGCCGGGGAGATCTTCTCTTTTTACAGCAGCCACAATGCAACCTCACTGCTTTTCCTAACGATCTCTGGTACCCTCTGTCTAGAGGATATCCCCAGCCAACAGCATCCACCAGTTCCATAGCCACTTCAACCAGCAAACCAATATAAAGTGCAGAAGATGATACTGAATCAGGCCCGTGGTTCTCCATACACGTCACCAGTTCATCCTCTACAGGCCCTATGCCTCCTCATCCAAAATAAGCTGTAGACTGAAATACACCTGTGGGGCATGTTTCCCACTGGCAAACCAAACTTACATGAGCATAGCTATATAGAGTCTGAGATAAGGCCCTCTTTGCTGGTGGGAGCCTAATGTAATTAAATGGAGTTGCATCAAATGCGTGGGATGCAGAACATCAGCACCCTCAAAACCCATGTTTCTTCTGCTAGTAAGTAGATTTGATCAAACCCTCCTGTCTTTCCAAAATCAGCTTTCGTAATGACTACAGCTCATCTCTTTGCCTGCATCTTCCTCATTATTTCTTTCTACTGAGTTGGTGCTTTTAAGGGGTGAGGCCCAGACTGGCTCTGCTTTTCCATCTGGTTTCAGTTTGGCAGGGACTGAATTACACATCTCAGTTTTCCTCCATAGTCTCCCCAGCATATTCTTCTTGACATCCATTTGCCTGTTGAGTTTCAAAAGGCAACAGTGTACTCACACACACACCAAGCACATACATATCCACAAACACTGAAATCAGCAGGGAAGATCATTCAGGCCCCTGGAAAGACTAAAACTGCTTGTTACTTAGGGAAGAGATATTGCTGTTTATTCTATGGGAGGGAAAAGTCTCCATTACAGATTGGAAGAGGATCTCCCACTGCTTTGTAGAGGCAGAGTAGAATGACTCCCTGCTACATCTGAAGCTGGGTTAGCAGACTGGATTCTTTCTTAAAGGAAGGTGTTTCATTCCCAGTAACCTTCCTGATCAGTGAATTAGTGCCTCGACTTGCAGGTGTCCAGCCAGTACCTCTTTTAGAACAGACCTACTGGATTTACTGCACCGGATTTACTGCACTGCCTGATACTTCAAGAGGAGAGATCTGACCACTGGAGATCAGCTAAGAATACAAATTATACCCATCAGAGCGCTTCCTTGGTAAAGTGATTTGTCTCCCTTTCAGCCACTGGGCAGAAATGCAGGTTTGTATTTATATGAACCATTCTGTGAAGGATACAGGGACAAATTTCCAAGCTATAGGAGATTCAAGTAGAAATCCTTGGACAGGATCCTTGGATCTCTAACTCAGGTTAGAGATCTTTTGGGCAAACTTGACATCCACAGATCCATGGGCCCCGATGGGATGCACCCACGAGTATGGAGGGAGCTGATAGATGTTATTGCAAGACCACTCTCCACCATCTTTGAAAGGTCCTGGAGAACTGGAGAGGTGCTTGAAGACTGGAAGAAAGCCAGCGTCACTCCAGTCTTCCAAAAGGGCAAGGAGGAGGACCCAGGCAACTCTAGGCCGGACAGCCTCACCTCCATCCCTGCAAATGTGATGGAACAGCTCATCCTGGATGTCATCTCCAAGCATATGGAGGAAAAGAAGGTGATCAGGAGTAGTCAGCATGGGTTCACCAAGGGGAAAGCCTGCTTAACCAATCTGATAGCCTTCTCTGATGGAACGACTGGCTGCGTAGAAGAGGGTAGAGCAGTGGACATTGGGTAGCTTGGCTTCGGCAAGGCTTTTGACACTCTTTCCCCTAACATCCTCCCAGATAAGCTCAGGAAGTGTGGGTTAGACGAGTGGACAGTGAGGTGGATTGAGACCTGGCTGAAAGGCAGAGCTCCAAGGGTTGTCATCAGTAACACAGGGTCTAGTTGGAGGCCTGTGGCTAGTGGCGTCCCCCAGGGCTCCGTACTGCATCCCATCCTGTTCAGCTTCTTCATCAATGACCTGGACAAAGGGGACAGAGTTTCTCCTCAGCAAGGTTGCTGATGATACCAAGCTGGGAGGAGTGGCTGATACACCTGAGGGCTGTGTTGCCATTCAGAGAGACCTGGAGAGGCTGGAGATCTGGGCAGAGAGGAGTCTCCTGAGGTTCCACAAGGGCAAGTGCAGAGTCCTGCACCTAGGTAGAAATAACCCCAGGCACCAGTACAGGCTAATAACTGACCTTCTGGGGGTCAGAAGGCCAGCTCTGCAGAGAAAGACCTGGGAGTGCTGGTGGACAACAAGTTGACTATGAGCCAGCAATGTGCCCTTGTGGCCAGGAAGGCCGATGGTCTCCTGGGCTGCATTCAGGAGAGTGTTGCCAGCAGGTCGAGGGAGGTGATCCTGCCGCTCTCCTCAGCCCTGGTGAGGCCTCATCTCGAGTACTGCTTCCCGTTCTGGGCTCCCCAGTACAAAAGAGACATGGAGCTACTGGAGAGAGTCCAGCATAGGGATACAAAGATGATCAGAGGATGGGAGCATCTACCCTATGAGGAAAGGCGGCGAGAGCTAGGCCTGGTTAGCCTGGAGAAGAGAAGACAGAGGGAGGATCTTATCAATGTGTGTAAGTATCCGAAGGGAGGGTGTCAAGGGGATGGGGACAAACTCTTTTCAGTTGTCCCATGCGACAGCACAGGAGGCACTGGGCACAAACCGACCCACAGGAAGTTCCACCCGCACAGGAGGAGGAATGTCTTCACTGTGAGAGTGACAGAGCACTGCAAGAGGTTGCCCAGAGAGGTTGTGGAGTCTCCTTCTCTGGAGACATTCTAAATCTGCCTGGATGCAGTCATGCCCCATGTGCTGTAAGTGACCCTGCTTGAGCAGGGGGTTTGGTCTAGCTGATCTCCAGAGGCCCCTTTCAACCTCAACCATTCTGTGATTCTCTGAATTTGGAGGCATAACTCGTGATGTAGGTCTTGCCTTCTTACCAAGTATGTCTCTTAAGTTCATGATATTGTTATGACTAGAAAAATGAAAGTAGGCCTGATATTACTGACTGTATTCTGAGAAAAAGAAGTGTCTTCCAAGGCCAGGAGCAAAGAATCCTTTCCCCCAAGGGAACTATGGGCAAAAGTACTTAATTTCCCATTTTGAAGCCAGAAAAATATGAACTGTGTTGTTAAATGTCCTGAAGAATCTGGTACCTGATAACTTGGAAATTACTTCCTCAGATCCAGTGTTGTGGGTCTAGAAAAATCCACTCAGCTGTCTTCCAAATTTTTTGATGGACTTCATGTAATCCAATAAGAACAGGAAAAACCTCAGTGTAAATATATCCAGCTGCCAGCCTGTGAAATCCTTGGTTATTGGATAAAATGCATTACTAAAAGCTATATCAGGACTGGAACTCAGGAACCAGGTCAGGTATTTCTTAATCACTATTTTAAAACCCTGCACTCTCAGTGTAGTTGAAAACTGGCCACAGCTTTCCTTCTTGTTTGAAGCAACAGCTCTGGCCATGCAAATTATCAACCTAGGACAACAACAGCCACAGACCCAAATGCTGATGTCTTTTATCCTTGTTTATTGTGTAGTTAATCATGTGGTAAAACTGGTAATCAAAGTTGGAGTGTAGGACAAGATTGGGTTCAAAAGTGCTTCAGTGTGACCTGTCCAGAGCTTTTTTGACAGTCCTGGCTTCTATTTAGGAAACAAAAAGACAGCTGTGCGAGCTGATGTCTGACTATCACCAAGGAAGTTATCCAATTTAAAAAGATGGCCTTTAGGACTGTTAAAAACTTGACCATAATAATGAACAGCTCAGTTAATGAGGGGCAAGCCCCAAAACATTATAAATTATCCACCTGGCCCCTAGGCTCTGCAGAAGGAGGGAATAAGAAGCAGACCAAGTGAGTTACTGATCTCATCGGATGTAGCAGGGAGGAAGACTCTTCTGCAGATATCAGCTATGGAAAGAGTCATGTAAATGGCTGAACACTGGAAAGGAGCACTATGATGTGAAGACTATGAGATGCTCTGTCGGAGAGAGGAAGGAATAAAAGTAGGATTATAACCCTATGTAAAGTGCATAAAATGAGGTAGCATGAGAGCCTTCCTTAAAGCATGTAAAATGAACTGAATGAAATGAAATGAACTGCACTGTTATCATTTGAGATGTGCTGGGTCTCGAGCTTAGTGGCTGGTGCTGTTGCAAACAGGCATAGGAGCAGAACTAAATGCTATCCCTGTGTTTATTCAGGAATCTGCACAACCTAAAAACAAACTTCCTGGAGTTGTGTGACTCCTGTTGTACTTCCTGTACATGAGTATTGAAGCGCAAGTCTCTGCAGAAGCAAATACAAAGCCTCCAGGCTTCTGAAGGCTTTTAGACTTTTCAGATAGTGCTCTGGAAACACAGGGTAAAAAGAAACACCTGACTTACCAGGTCCAGAACCTGTGGTTGCAGACCAGCACACTATATAAACCCACTGAAAAACAATTTATTTCCCAGAGCTCCTGATGCGATGCAGTGGGGAAGTAGAACTCCTCCAAAGAGGACAGGCCAAGGAGCAAGCATGGGAACCATGCGGAAATCTTCCCATTGCCTTGCAGCCAGGGCTGAGCGCACAGCATGCACCAGTGATTTTTGTCAATGGCTGCGGTTGTGATGAAAATTACAACCCATAACAGGCTGCTTTAATTTACCAACAATTTATATTTGATCAAGAGCAGAAATACTGGTCAGAGGAAGGTATACAGCGATACCTGAAGAACAGGCTCTGCTGACTCACAATCCAACCTGCTCTTCAGGATAGTAAGTGAGCAAAAGGCAGTTTACAAGCACCCAAGGAGAAATTCTTCTGATGGCAGGAGAGCCTCTGGGGGAAGAGATTACTGATCTGTAGTGCCTGTGGCAGTGAGTTACATGCAGAGGAACTTTTGAGATGAGTGATAACTGAGCCCTAGAGCAGGACGTGACACTGGTCTCCTGTGGAGGCCTCAGCCAGTGCTGAAGGGAAGCCAGCCAAACCCAGAGATTAGGAGTTAGGTCAAGGTTAGATGAGAAAGCACTGAATTTATACTAAGTGACCTTGTCAGAGATGCATGTCAGCACTGAACCATTCATTCCATGGCTGGTTGCCCACAATCAGCTAACCCGAAGTAGAGGATTATTCATCTGCACTTATGACTATATGTTAAGCAACTCCATCCTGTTCTCCATCCTTTATACTAACCTGCTCAGTCAAATGAACCTCTTGTAAGCAGTGATAGAAGCAATGCACATTTTGGAAAAATAAATGGGAACATAAGCATTACAGAGGTGGAACTGCACTGCAAGGATGATTTAAGAGCCTGGAAACTAGAAAGACATGATCTTGGCAGGCTGAGGCTTTAAAAAGAGCAGTGAGGAAAGCAGAAAACTGCTCTGTTTTTATAAGTGTTGAAGATAGACAGAACAGGGGTTCTTTTTAAATGAGCCCTTGTGGTGGTTTGTGTCTGATCTCTTAAACACTTTCTTTTCATCTGCCTTTTCTGTTTTAAATAATTCAGGTTTATAATTAGGCCACTTGAGTTTCATGATCAAATTAATCTCTGCCGTAATATACCAAAGGCTCTTGAGTTAAACCGAAGATGATTTGACTTGAATAGTTTGATGGGTTCCAGGTGGCCATCTGCTCCTTCCTTTATAACAGCTTTTATCTCAATTCTTTAACTTCTGAAGTGTTGTATTTGAGGCCTTTTGCTTAGAATGCTCCAAAGAGGAAACATATATGGCTGGTAAGAGGAGGTGAGAGAGAGAACTTTGATTAAGATTTTTTTTTCCCATCTAGCTTCTGTCATTTGCCAAAACAAATGCACAATAAATGCTGGCTCACCACAAACAAGAGCAAATTCAGGGATGAAAAGACAATGTACATCACTCTACAAGATAGTTGCTAGGAATTCTAAGGCTCACTGCTCAAAAGGACCATGAGATGGAGATCTCTACATCCTTCACATCCTCCAGCCACTGCCTTTAAACTCTCACTCTTCTTTGAGTGTGACCCTATGTTTGTACTAGCACCAGGAGCCTCAGGCCAGAGCCTTGTCTTTTGCTGCACAGATGCACTCAGCAAAACCAGAACAAAGAGACAGTCCCTGCCTCGAAGGATTTATGATCTAAAGCATCAGTATCCTGTAGTAAAAGGAATTAAATGAGACAGACAAGGATCTGACTCCGTCACTCAAAGCAGGACTGCAATTCCTTGCAATGCCTTCAAGTGAATGTGATGAGGAATAATCTAATTTAACTCTACAGACTCTCTCTGATTTTTACAGACACTAAATATTTCAGGAACAATGCCCCTAAGCAAGAATTCTATAGAGAATAGAGATAAGCATTTTTTGTAAAATTCTTTAATGTTGTTAAATTCTTTTCTCTGTGAACCTTCATACCCAGGAGAGATGGAAGAATACCAGTTACTTTTTGAGGCCCTCCTATGTGTAAGAGCAGGTCTATCTCTTAAATCAGTTACAGGGCAATTCTGTTATTTCACCCCAAAAGGACTTCATTCGACCACAAAACTGTTTACCAAAACCTTTGGTGCTGCTATGAATGTTGTTAAACCACTAGCAGTAGGTTTATAGAGATGTTAATACAGCCCAAGAGATTTACTAAAGGGTGAGGGAGAGAAGTGTGACCATATCACAGAATCACAGAAGGGGTAAGGTTGGAAGGGAAAACTGGAAATCAGCTAGTCCAAACCCCCTGCTCAAGCAGGGTCACTTACAGCACATGGGGCATGACTGCATCCAGGCAGATTTAGAATGTCTCCAGAGAAGGAGACTCCACAACCTCTCTGGGCAACCTCTTGCAGTGCTCTGTCACTCTCACAGTGAAGACATTCCTCCTCCTGTGCGGGTGGAACTTCCTGTGGGTCGGTTTGTGCCCAGTGCCTCCTGTGCTGTCGCATGGGACAACTGAAAAGAGTTTGTCCCCATCCCCTTGACACCCTCCCTTCGGATACTTACACACATTGATAAGATCCTCCCTCTGTCTTCTCTTCTCCAGGCTAACCAGGCCTAGCTCTCGCCGCCATTCCTCATAGGGTAGATGCTCCCAATGCACCCAAGGATATCCTAATGCACCCAAGGATACCATTGGCCTTCCTGGCCACAAGGGCACATTGCTGGCTCATAGTCAACTTGTCATCCACCAGCACTCCCAGGTCCTTCTCTGCAGAGCTGCCTTCCAGCAGGTCAGTCCCCAGCCTGTACTGGTGCCTGGGGTTATTCCTCCCTATCTGTGCAGGACTCTGCACTTGCCCTTGTGGAACCTCAGGAGACTCCTCTCTGCCCAGATCTCCAGCCTCTCCAGGTCTCTCTGAATGGCAACACAGCCCTCAGGTGTATCAGCCACTCCTCCCAGTTTGGTATCATCAGCAAACTTGCTGAGGAGGCACTCTGTCCCTTCGTCCAGGTCATTGATGAATAAGTTGAACAGACCTTCAGCAGTTCCAGGCAGCTCCCATGCAGAATGATATTCCATATCCTGCTGCTGGAGATAGGACATCACAGCAGAAGGAGGGAGGTGATGATGGGAGTTTCTAAAGTGCTTCCAGGACTCAATCACACATTCAGTCCAGCCCTGCATTAGATATGAGGGATTGTTAGAGAAATTACTATCACTGGTTTGTGGCAAAGCTCTGTAGCTGACCTTCCTCTTGATCTTGTCTCTCTTTGTTTCAGCATCACCTCATCTCAATAGCTGCTTTCAGTTGAACAGTCCAGAAGCAGTGGCCTATTAGAGGGAGCTACTCCAGAAAAGGAGCTGAAGGAGCACACAGAGGGCTCAGTTTCACCCTCCTATTTATTCTGTGAAGGTCTGGCACCAGTATTGGTGAAATACATCGATCTATCTTCAGTGAGCAGAGATTTGTCATGAAGAGCAATCACAGAAACGTTTTATTCAGCCAGATGCCAAACCTCCAAAGCCCATCACTTGCTGCTGAGCATCCCATAGCAGGTCCCTAAGAAGCTCCCCATGCACAAAGTGCTGTGATAGAGCAGAGCACCCCACAGCTGTCTACTAAATATGTCTACTAAATATTATTCCAACATATCACCTCGCATCTGGTTGTGCTGATGTGGGAAAGAAATGATGTTGGGGCAGACTGAGACCTTGCAAGCTTGCCCTGCTTGCAGGGCAGCTCTCCTGCCCTGTTTAACATAGACATGCAAAGCCTACAAAAGCATCTTTATTCTGTCTCAAAGAAGAAAGAAAGTTATATTCTCTTTGCTGCTGAGCTTAGGAGTTACTACTGCTATTTTCAGACAAGTCATCAGGGAAAGACAAGATGCTTTTAAAGGAATACTCCCATTAGTACTCCAGTATCCAAACTGTGCTTGCAGGAATTAGCATCCTTCCCTGTTCAGTCTCAAAGTGTTTGCTCAGTTCTAGTGAAATTTTGTGTTATTGCCCAGGTAGATTTACTGCAGCAATCCCTGGTAAGGGCTGCATGGAAAAAGTCCCCATAGCTCTGGCTGTTAGAGACTTGAACGCTTGCTTGGATTGTTATCACCAGTGAAATCCCAGGCACTTACCACCAGCAAGTTTTTCTTCCTGAAGCAGAGGAAAACTTTCTTCTCTATTTTTCCCTTTCTTTTCCCCCTTTCTGAAGCAGAGAGAGAGAGAGAGAGAGAGAGAGAGACTGATGATTGCAGTTCAATACTAGGTTAAGGAATTCACACAGTGCCAGAAGCAAGGGCCAGATGAGAGTGAATCTAACTGCCATGAAGATGACTGAAATGCTTCATCAGTAGTTTTTGCAAGGTTCTAATGTACCTTGAAGAATTATTACTCCTTGCTAAAAAGGGGGTGGCATATGGTTTTGCTGCCTCAATGCCATCTCATGCTAGCCACCTGCTCACACTGCTTCCCATAAGTAGGGCCAGCAGTGACTAGGGGACTGTGTCTCAAGGTTTTGGGGTATGTGGGCAGGTAAGGAAGCCTTGTCCAGTTTGGCCTGGCCTTTATGTTGCTCTTTGTCCTCTGCTCCCTTCAGTCTCTGTCCTAGGACTGAGGGAGAGGAACTGGACGGAAGCTGTGCTGGTGGGGTGTCTATAGTCACACTGAGGACTGCCCTCACCAGGGGATAGAGGCTGTCCAGCTTCTTCCTGGCTAAAAGTAAGCTTTAATGAAACTGTTAGCTCACTATCTGCTAGCCCACTAGCTAATCCAAATATAGAGAGATGTAAGATTTTAATGGTCCTTATTTCTTCCCTCATGAACTTGTGGTAAGGACAGTTAAACCACAATATTGGGCTGCTTCTCAGTTTCTTTTTGGAAAGGTTAAATTCAATAAAAAGAAGGTAAAAGAGAGTGGATTCAATACACGTTATTCCTAAAATTTGACCACAAGATTGCATTTATTTCATTGCAAGCCTTGAATTTCTGGGCACTGTTAAATACAGAACAACAGTTATGTGTTGGATATGCAGCTCGCAATGAAAGCAGTTCAGAATCTACTAATTTGTAGCAAAATAATTTATAATACTGTGTATTAGCTTTTAATGACAATGGCAGCAAGAGATCCAACAGAGTTGCATAAGGCTCCAACTCTTGCTTTCAAGTACTTAGAAATTTCAAAAAATCTCCATGTTTTGTTTGAAATCTTCCAAGTTTCCCTCTACTAGACAGAGATATTCTGAGAGTGTATGCCTGTGGGATTTTGCTGTTATTGTGTTAGGGTCAATTCATGAAATAAAACATCCTGAATTTCATTCAAAAAAATCAAGAATGTGGAATCTGAAATTTCATTAATGAATTCAATAATGTACATAGAATGTGAAAGAGGAGGCAGGCGACTTGAAGGATTATGAGAATGTTGTCAGAGTATGTAGAGATGCAACGAGGAAGGCCAAGGCCCATTTGGAATTAAGTCTAGCAAGGGATGTTAAGGACAAAAACAAGGGATTCTTCAAATATATCAGTAGCAAGAGGAGGACTAGGGAAAATGTTGGCCCACAAGTGAATGGGGTGGGGGCCCTGGTGGCAAAGGCTCCAGAGAAGGCAGAGTTACTGAATGCCTTCTTTGCTTCAGGCTTCACTGCTAAGGGCAGCCCTCAAGAATCCCAGAGCCTGGAGACGAGGAAAGGAAGATTTTGCTTTGGTTCAGGAGGATAGGATTAGAGATCTTCTGGGCAAGCTTGACATCCACAGATCCATGGGCCCCGATGGGATGCACCCACGAGTATGGAGGGAGCTGATAGATGTTATTGCAAGACCGCTCTCCACCATCTTTGAAAGGTCCTGGAGAACTGGAGAGGTGCTTGAAGACTGGAAGAAAGCCAGCGTCACTCCAGTCTTCCAAAAGGGCAAGGAGGAGGACTCAGGCAACTCTAGGCCGGACAGCCTCACCTCCATCCCTGCAAATGTGATGGAACAGCTCATCCTGGATGTCATCTCCAAGCATATGGAGGAAAAGAAGGTGATCAGGAGTAGTCAGCATGGGTTCACCAAGGGGAAAGCCTGCTTAACCAATCTGATAGCCTTCTCTGATGGAACGACTGGCTGCGTAGAAGAAGGGAGAGCAGTGGACATTGGGTAGCTTGGCTTCGGCAAGGCTTTTGACACTCTTTCCCCTAACATCCTCCCAGATAAGCTCAGGAAGTGTGGGTTAGACGAGTGGACAGTGAGGTGGATTGAGACCTGGCTGAAAGGCAGAGCTCCAAGGGTTGTCATCAGTAACACAGGGTCTAGTTGGAGGCCTGTGGCTAGTGGCGTCCCCCAGGGCTCCGTACTGCATCCCATCCTGTTCAGCTTCTTCATCAATGACCTGGACAAAGGGGACAGAGTTTCTCCTCAGCAAGGTTGCTGATGATACCAAGCTGGGAGGAGTGGCTGATACACCTGAGGGCTGTGTTGCCATTCAGAGAGACCTGGAGAGGCTGGAGATCTGGGCAGAGAGGAGTCTCCTGAGGTTCCACAAGGGCAAGTGCAGAGTCCTGCACCTAGGGAGAAATAACCCCAGGCACCAGTACAGGCTAATAACTGACCTTCTGGGGGTCAGAAGGCCAGCTCTGCAGAGAAAGACCTGGGAGTGCTGGTGGATGACAAGTTGACTATGAGCCAGCAATGTGCCCTTGTGGCCAGGAAGGCCGATGGTCTCCTGGGCTGCATTCAGAAGAGTGTTGCCAGCAGGTCGAGGGAGGTGATCCTGCCGCTCTCCTCAGCCCTGGTGAGGCCTCATCTCGAGTACTGCTTCCCGTTCTGGGCTCCCCAGTACAAAAGAGACATGGAGCTACTGGAGAGAGTCCAGCATAGGGATACAAAGATGATCAGAGGATGGGAGCATCTACCCTATGAGGAAAGGCGGCGAGAGCTAGGCCTGGTTAGCCTGGAGAAGAGAAGACAGAGGGAGGATCTTATCAATGTGTGTAAGTATCCGAAGGGAGGGTGTCAAGGGGATGGGGACAAACTCTTTTCAGTTGTCCCATGCGACAGCACAGGAGGCACTGGGCACAAACCGACCCACAGGAAGTTCCACCCGCACAGGAGGAGGAATGTCTTCACTGTGAGAGTGACAGAGCACTGCAAGAGGTTGCCCAGAGAGGTTGTGGAGTCTCCTTCTCTGGAGACATTCTAAATCTGCCTGGATGCAGTCATGCCCCATGTGCTGTAAGTGACCCTGCTTGAGCAGGGGGTTTGGACTAGCTGATTTCCAGTGGTCCCTTCCAACCTTACCCCTTTTGTGATTGTGTGATTAAGAAGCAAACCAAAACAAACCAATAAATCCTGTTCTCCTTGCAGTGGGCATGAACAAAGGCAATGACAAGATAATTTTGAGTAAGATACTGAGAACTGGCAGTCATTAGCCCCTTGCTGACATGTGCTTTGCAGTTCTTTGCTAGAAATTAGTTTTGACAGATCCATTTTTGCATGAGCAAAATAGTTCAGATCTCTTCATTTCCATCCTTCTTGGAGACATCCTTTTCTTCTCCTTCCTGAAAGAAGCCAGGTTCCTTGTTCTAACAAACAGCTCCACTGTTGGCCTGCAGTCCAGTTCCCCAGCTCAGAGGCTTTTCGGCTTGGCTATTGTTCCTGCTCTTCCGAACATGTCTTGAACCATTTCCTCCATCCTCACTGCTTTGTCAGCTAAGCCTCTTCTGAAGGCTGCTGCAGCAATTGCTCTGAGGATAGAAACTGTCTCTTCACTCCAAGTACATTTCACTTTGTATTCCATCCTCTTGCTTCCTCCTTTTTTTGTGTGAGATGGCTTTGTATGTTGTCTCCATTTATGCCCAAGCTTGACAGAGAATCACAATTCAGTAGGAAGAAAAGCTGCAACACCTGTGATACAGAAAATGCTGGAAAATTTCTGTTTGGATAAGCTGAAACAAAAATGACCCAAAAAATTTTGATCACAGTAAAATCCTCTGCTAACTATGAATGTGCAGTAAGACAGCTTCTTTTTGAATTGGTATCAACATAAACCATTTAAAGTCAAAAGTTATTTGTTTTCCTTGGAAACTGCTGTTCAAACTGGAACAATGGCTGGAACATACATTTTGGAACGAAAGATTTTGATACAAATTCTGATCACACACAGAATCAATAAGGTTGAAAGGGATCTCTGGAGATCACCTAGTCCAACCTCCCAAAGATTTCCTGGTGCTAGTTCTACTGGAGCTTGAATCCAGGACCTTCTGCATGTAAAGCAAATGTAATAACCACTACACTAAGGAATATTGTTTCATCTTGAAAGTCTGAAACACCTTGAAATATTTTCCAATGGAAATGACATTTTGGTTCTGCTGATGCGCAATTTAATTGTTTTCTCACAATTTCCATCCTCCTGTGACTGCTTCCATTTTAGCCTAAGGAATCTGAGAAACTACCGAACACATGCAGAGCATGGACTGAGAGCAATGGAGAGCCATCTGCCAAACTGTTGCATCCAGTGTGACAGAGAGCAATCCCATAAGAAACCACAGACACAGATAATGAAACCATCCTTTTTAATTGGGAAAATACAGATGCAAGAAATTTCAGTAGGATCTGTTTTAGTCTCTATTAGTAAATCATGAAAGAAGTCATGAGACCTTAAGAGTCTAGCCTTCAGGCTAGCCTAGAGCTATAGGAACAAATAAATAAGCTACCCAGTCTATATTCTAAATGGACTACAAGAAAAAATAACTGGATACAAAAATGTGAAAAGAGTTCTCAGTTTATGAAATAAGTAAGCAGCAGGCCTTGAAATAGATTTTGAAGTTCTTGATTTCTACCTTACTGGAGTGTACTGACTCTGCATCTTCTCCATGGGTTGCTGAGGCAGATGAGCATGGGGGCAAATTCTTACCTCAAATTTCTCATCCTTGGAGAGCTTGAGTGGTTTCAAACTATTTGCATCCCAAATCCAGAAATTAAAGCTCTATTCTTGAAAAGGTTCATTAACAGAGAGAAGTTTCCAATTCAGGCTGGCTGAAACGTTCCCTTTCATAATTTCAACACATTTCCATTCAACCATGGCTTTTTCAACACTATGGAATTAGCTCACATTCCAAAATTTTCATTTCAGAAAAAAAGATGCTGCATTTTTCCTTCAAAAATGGGTTGACGATTCTGAAATTTTTTCTAAATTGATCAGAGAAATCTTGATTTTGAAACAAAATTTGCCATTTCTGATAATAAAAATAAAAGCTTTCACAGTCAAACAGGTTGGAAACAGGATCCTTTATTTCATGTTTTCCTTTATTTTGTGGGGACAAGTTGAAGAGTCCCCAAAGGTGTTATGAGCTGGAAAGATACATGGGCCTATTTGCTAAAGATTCAGAGTCAGCCTGTTTACATAGCCAGAACTTTTCTCACTGTAGTGAGCACTTCTATTGATTTTAACACTGCTTCACTGCACAAAGCTCAATAGGAATACTCATGGCAAAATACAGCCCTGAATGTGACCTCACTGGAGAAGATTAGAGCTTGCATTGGCCGAAGTGGTGGACTCAAGCCTTGTGAAATACTTGTACTGTTATCCCCAAGAAACTTGGAAAAGAACCAGAGATTTAAGACATAACAAGGTTTCCTTTTCTGTTTTGGTTTTGCTTTTCTAACTACATGCATGAGGTTTCTGTCAGCATTTGAAGTTCTTGGTATCCCTGAGCACAAGCTGCCCTGAGTCTTCTCTGGAAATCATGCAGAATGTTGTGAATGCTGTCTTACTCTGATGTCTCTCCAAGAAATGTCTTTCAGAGAAAGTCTTTTTGCTCTTGGACAGTCTCATGTACTGCAGCCCACTGTCTTTGCTGCAGGGAGGCCAAGGGAATGACTCACAGACCACATCTTTGGATCACGTCCAGTAAACATAGTTCTGTACCTCATAGATTTCAGCACTATCAGGCAAGCTTAGATTTAGTGTCAGCGAAGAAACCTGACCTATTTATAGCTATTCCAAGAAGAGTAATGATCACTTACTGAAGCATAAACAAGGAAGCAGAGCATCAAGAAATACATATATCTTGTGAAAAACTATCACCTCTGATTAGACTAGTATGCCTTCACAATTCACAGGTATTCGTTTCAGAACCATCCCATAAGGTGATAGATTGATTTCTCAGTCAAGTATGTCTTTTCAGTAGCTGATTAACCCCACTTTCCAACTTCATCCTAAAAAAAGAGATAAATACTTATTTTTTGCAGAGAAATCAGTAAATTGCTCTGACAGCTATGACAGATCACGCCTACCTGATAGAAGTCGTCTGGACAAGCTGGATGCTATGTTCTTAGAACCATAGAAACAGTAAGGTTGGAAGGGACCTCTGGAGATTATCTAGTCCAACTTCCCTGCTCAGCAGGGTCACCTAGAGCATGGTAGACAGGGTTGCATCCAGGTGGGCCTTGAATATCTCCAGAGAAGGAGACTCCACAACCTCTCTGGGCAACCTGTTCCAGTGCTTCGTCACTCTTACAGAGAAGAGATTCCCCCTCACGTTCAGGTGGAATTTCCTGTGGTTCAATTTCTGCCCATTGCCTCTTGTCCTGTCACACGGGGCAACTGAAAAGAGTTTGTGCTCGTTCCCTTGACACCCTCCTTTCAGGTACTAGGTACTTCTTGTTGGGGGTGAATTCTTTCAGCTTAAAAATTCATTATTTTGGCTCTGGGATATTGTGTTCCTAATCTGTATCTGACAACTGTGGCTAAAATCAAGGACATGACGTTAGGTTTTGGCTCCAGAGCAAAAGGGAAGGCTGAGATAATGCTGACATTAGGAGTTCTACTGATGAGCTGCAGAGAGATTTCACTTCAGCTCCCTTTTGCATCCCAACATTGAGCCAGGATCTTGAGGAACTAAGAGCTCCGAAGTGAAAAAAGGTGTGGTTTACAGGCTAATGACTGTCCACTGAACATCATCCACAGGCAATTGTTTCAAGGTTGAGTTGATGGCTCAGGGAGAAAACTACCTGTTTTCCATTAGAAATAGTACTGCAAATAGTTTCAGTTTCTTTGCACCTTCAGAAAGAGGGAAGGTTCAGGAGATGCTGTGGATCTTTACAAAAGAAACTCCATTGAACTCCTTGCTAGAGTTCACATTATGTATGGGATGGAGGAGGATAAGGCCTGCACAAGTAGTCTTTGGTCATCATTTAGGTTTGCACAGTCCTTCTGCAGTTACCGTCTTTCTTCAGATATCTGGAACTGGTGTTAAGCAGGAATAGCTGCATTTGATAGGGTTGGTCAATGTCAAAGGAAAAGTCGGGTTAGGACAATGAAAATCTGCACAGATACCAATGTGCTTTTTGTGGTCAGATGTCAAACCCTTTACAAATGGCCTTTCATACTAGGTCAATGGGATGTGTCAAGCCGTCCCTGTCCAAGGGTTCTCCTTTTGGTGAGGAACCACTGAAGTCTTCATCCTGTTCAGCACAAATCCTCTCGTCCATGATGTCAAAAAGACAACAGAATATCCACACTCTTGCGCTCCCCTAATCACCATGAAAGCAAAAGCTCTGTGATTCACTCTTAACAACATGCTGTCCTTGTAAATGCATTAATCTCAGCTTGGGACCATTACCTCAATGCCTGTTCCTGTTGTTTGACCTCTGGCTCCACTTTTCTTTCCTTTGCAAGGATAGCCTTTAGTTCAAGTCACACCAATAGGAAATTTTAAACCAGTTCTGGGAACTGCTTCCTGAAATGTGTC
Source organism: Rhea americana (assembly GCF_003343005.1). Classification (NCBI taxonomy): domain Eukaryota; kingdom Metazoa; phylum Chordata; class Aves; order Rheiformes; family Rheidae; genus Rhea; species Rhea americana. Next base: position 524,325 of record NW_028186482.1, read on the forward strand.
TGCCTGCGTTATCTGTGTGCTGACACTGTTTTGAGAGGGTGTCTTGACTGGAAACACTCAAGCAGGGTCTCCACAGCTAAATGGAAATAGAAGCAGGTTATCTTACTTCTGGTTTTGCCTCCTTCCTGCTCCTTTGGGGAACCATTGCTAAGAAATAAAAATATGTCCCCCTCAGAGAGCACGCCCATGGTGGGATGGAGTTTTTCTGGCATGAAATCTTGATCATGTGATGGCAGCAACTCATCTCACCATGACACTGAACATTTGACAATAGCTTTTCTCACGTGGCTTTAGGACTACTTGTTCATAATTTAACAGAGACACAATGGGACTGTCAAGACAAAAATAGCAGTTCAAATTTAGGGAGAATAGACTAAAAAGCATCATGAACACTTCCCCTTTCAGAGACAGCACTCTATGGTCAGGAGGCAACAAACAAAACAGGACAAAAAGGAGCCAGGACAGCTGTAGGATGCAGTTGCTGAGAAAATAGTCAGAGAAAGAAGATGTTATGTCTGTTCCTTGGAGACTTTCTGGACAATGACTGACTCATAGCTTCTAGACAGTATCTCTGACCTTGAACCATCTCCCCTGGTGGACCAAATGGTGCAGCAGTTAGAACATAGTTGGAATAGGTGGAGCCCAGTAACAATTCCTCTCTTGCATGACTCAGAGTGCAAGACAATACCTCCTCCCATCCCCAGAGGCTCTTGCATGTGGGGTCTTCCAGAGACCCAAGCCATCCTTTGACACCGCCAATTGCCAACAACAGGCCAAAAGCACTTGGAAAGTCTTCTCCTTTTCCAAAGATGCAATCAGTCCCACCATGAGATTTGCTCTCAGGGGAGCAATATTGGCTCAGGTTCAGGTTGGGCACATATGAAGCAATGGTGCCGTTAGGATTAACCAGAGCCTTGTCCCCTTCTCCGTGCATGAACAGCAGCACCCATCTCACTTAGTTCATCCAAATGGTAGGAGGTCAGTTCATATCTCACCCAGGGTCTCAGGAACTATTGATTCCTACAGTTGTTGTTGGAACTGGTTGCTGGCTGGGGAAAGTAAACCTAGATTAATGTTCCTTCTCAAAGAGAAGGGGAGAGTGTCTGTTGCTTCATGTCCTGCTGAGCAGCAGCTGGTCAGCCAGCTGTCGTATGCATATTCCTAGCCTGCCAGCACATCTTTAGCTCCAGACTGGTCCCAAGTACCTGCTTCTCTCTTCTTGTCAGGAAGGGAAAAGAGCAGGACTATACTCATGCAAAAAGATCTAACGGTCCAAACATGCAATTCCATTAAAAACAACTGCCCCTCCCCCCCACTTCCTTGTTTCCACTTCTTGTCAAACATTCTATGTGATTTTTCAGAATAGCAAAGGAGCCAAACTATCAGCACTAATCCTGACTCACTCCTGGCCTGATGTGAAATCCCACGCCTTTCACACAAACATACATCTGGCCCTCGGTGCCTGCTTCCATCCTTGCAATGCTCTACATGCACTGCTGAATGTGACAACACACAGTCCTAGCTTATATGCAAGGCATTTTCACCTTTCTACAGCTCAGGCAGCTGTGAACATATCAAAACCATGCTCAAGCCCTTCCCTGCCCCTTCCTTGGCTTCCAGGCCCATATGAGATCTTGATCTTGTCTATTAGAATGTGACTGAAGCAGATCCAAAACAGAGGGAGGTGGAGCTATCACACTGTGAAGAGTTACAGCACATTTAAGGAGAATCATTGAAACTCTGAACTATGCTGGGAGGCCTCTAGTGAGGTTTTAACACTCTAATCTGGCACATCTGCTGCCCCTTTAAAACATAGGGGAAGACCCAAGGACCATCACATTGATCAAGCTAGTTATTTGTTTGTCTTGTTAATCAGACAAGTCATAAAGGGTTTCTTCCAAAGCTGAGGATAGATGGAAACCAGAAGGGGCTCAGTAATTCTTTACCCTTGCATCTGGAAGAAAAAGGAAGAATTCTATAGCCTATACAAACACAGGCCATGGAATAAGTAACTGCAATGGGCACAAATGGCAGGTTCCTAATGTAAGAGATGATGTCTTCTGTACTACCAAAGAATCTGGGGACCATAGCTGAGTTTTCCTATGGTCATAGGGTAATGCCATGCCCTGGCTGCCATGTGCAGATGCTTGAGGGAAAATATATACATATATATATATATATATATATATATTACACAACCAGCATGCTCCCTGGCATAACAAATTGAGTGTCATAGGTCATCAGTGTAAGAGCTACTGTAAAAGCAGCAGTGGTAGTGGATACTGCCAACAGCCAGATGGGGATCACCTGTACCCTAGCTGCATTCAGCAGCACTTAGGAGCCATTTCTAGGCAGGATCTTGGAGGTAGGCCCCACAGACTCTGTAGGACCAGGCCCCACTAGTGTGTTCTTACCCCATAGTGTGAAATCAGCCATTTGTTTGCAGATCAGTGTCACAGGAAATCACAGCTGCTTACCTCTAGCAGTGCAGGAATTCAGGCTTTTTTTTCTCCCCTTCCTGAGAATGTATTGCTCCCGAGGCAGCAAGCCACAGCCTATTTTTGCCTTCTTTAGTTTGTACTCATGAAATCAGCCCCCACAGCATCAATGCAAACTTGATTCAGCCAAGACATTTCACAAGAGAGCTCAGCAGTGCCTACACAGGAGAAATTTTTCTGTAAATAGCCTGCAGTTTGCACCATCAGATGAAATATCCTGAAGATACCTACAAAGGAGGGCTTAGTGCAGCTGCACTTCCCAGGAATTGTTGCAGATGGATTTGGGAATGCCCAGGATAATGTGCATTGGTCATGAATTTGATCTTTCAAGCACTATTTGGAATTGCATGGAAACAGTGGAGACATAAGACCTGGAGACTTATGTGTGGTTTGATTTAATTTCTTCATAATTATATATGGTGAAGTCCTGTTACATGAAGTTTCTCATTTACAGGGTCATTCTGTTGTTAATCAAGAAGGGCCAAATCAACACAGAGGATGTACCCTGACAAATCCAGCCCCTCTCCTGTTCCTGTCATACTCACTAGGAACACAGGGCAGGCACAAAGCATTTCTGATGCTGACACTTCGCTCTGCAGTGATGAACAGGAAAAATAATTTGTTTCCAATTATTTGATGAGATTAACATTTACAGAAGCATCATCTACTCAGGACAATGAAAAAACCAGGAACATGTGGGGAGAGAACTAAAGCACATTGCAGTGAATTGCTCTACACTGATATAGTGCCAAGACTCAGATGTTTCTTGCCATCTTTCATAACCCCTGTCCTTGGAAGCCTTATCTGTGCTGCTGGCATCTTCTAGGCTACAGCAAAGTGCCTGGGCAGTGACTTACTTCTAGCCTTTCCTAAGTCATTCCAATTTTCTCAAGGCAGGTGACGCTGGAAAATCTCCCGGCTTCTCCTGCGGCAAATGGGCTCCAACGAGGAAGTTAAACAGGACATTTAGAGAACTCAAACAAAAGGTGTGTACCCTTATCAGGAAGATTCAGGGAGGTCTCAGTGGAATGATGTATGGTTTCTTCTGTTAGTTTTACTGGGGAATTTCCCATTATCATTAACAGGGCTTAGACCCAGACCAGATGAAGAGATAGCTATATACTGCCAAGTTGGTAAACACACCTACAGGCATGTGTCTGGGTACATTTTTCCTCCAATACCTGTGTACAATAAACAATTGTGAGAAGGATGTTCTTTGGTAAGGATTCAGTATTTAGGATGAAAGTCAGTAATTGCAGAATAGATATTTGAAACCAAGCATATCTTAGATAAAGGCAGGTCTGAAGAGTTATAGTTCTTTCCCCTAGTTTAATTTCCTAATTAAATGTGAATGTGCTAGGCTCTAACAGTATGGAAAATTACAGAAATGAGGCAGAAAAGACAGATCTTAAGGAAATTAATAGGATCCTAAATAATTTGGAAACAAATATCACAGAGGCAAAGGAGAAGACAAGAAGTAGAAACCCAGGAGTAGAGCAAGTGAGGATCAAGGATCTACAAACAGTCATATTCATACTGGCTGGACAATGCAGCTGGCATAATGCAGGTACCAGAGGTTAAATCTGTTTTATCCTACAGCGGGACATTTGGTTGCTTTCAAAGTCCAAAAGAACATCTAGGTTTGCAAGCATGATGGAAGTTAATGTGGCAGGTACCTCCCATGTCTATGTGCCACAGAGCTCCAAAACTTCCTAGACCTGCTACCTGATGCTAGCTAATGGTAGCCCCAGCCAGAACCTTGCTTCTGGACCAGGTCCTGCCTGATCCTGCCTGTATCCTAGCTGGCTGGTCTAAACCAGTATCAATGTTATGCAGGCCAGAGAATTTGCAGGGGTTGCACAAAGGCATTCACTCCTGATGTAAAGATGGAGCAATAGAGGTGTCACTATGTTTTTGATTAAGCTTCATGTGCTGGATGATTATACCCCACTGTTCAAAATGTTCATTTAATTTCATTTCTGGCTTGAACTTTAACAAATTTCATTTTCTTGGAACAGCTTTGCCTGCTGGAGCAGAAAACCTGTTAATATTGCGCTGTTATCTTTGTGTTGGCACTTACAGATCGCAGACAAATCACCTCCTAATCTTTCTTAATGAACAGTAGGGGCCAGGAAGACTTATAGAGATGTGATAAGAAAGGTCTCTGTGTAATTAGTGAAGGAGGAGCTGTAGCCTCCCCTACTGCTGCTCTGGACTTAAAACTCATTCCTGGCTTGCATCTGTCTCCCCAGGTGTGATAGCCATGAGAGCAACAAGTCTCTTGTCATGGGAACCTAGGTGACATGAAAAAATCCTCCATTCCTCCCAAAGAGCTTGGGCCCAGGCACCTCCTCCACTGGGAAGTGAGAGACTGGAAGCAATCCCAGCATTTTTGGAAGCACAAACTAGTGAAAACACATCATTGAGATTATTTTAAACTCATTCCGGCCAGTCTTGCCAAGGTTAGAAAGTCATGGCATATCCCAGGGAGTCTGGTGGTCCCTTTCTTTTCCGTACAGGATGGAAACAAGCATGATGTGAATAGCTTATTTGCCCTGCTTTATTGTTTTCAAGTTATTTCAGAAGCTAAGTGAGTTTCCATGTAGCTAATAAAAGGGTAAGTTGGCAATACTTTAACAAAAACTAATTAAATATAATTTAGCTTGCATAAAATATTTGTACTCCAGAAGAAACACCCTGCAATAGACTACTAAAAGACTGAGAAGAAAGTATTTTTACATTTTCTGTTAAAAAAAAAAAGAATGAAAGAAAAATCCAAAGCCATACAGATGAACAAACAACAAATTATGATGGAGTCATTTTTAACCAAATTCGTAAGTTTTAACGGATGATCTTAGTTTACAGGGAAGGCCGCTTCTCAGAAGTAAACTACCGGAGGACTCCAGGAGCCAGAGACTTCTCTATCTCCATGATTGCCAGGAGTGAAACAAATGACAGCCAGGCACATGTATGCTGGAAAAAGGGACCATTACGGGCAGTTACTTTGCCATCATCCTCTACAAGTGTGGCTATTTGCTTTTATTTTTTAAAGCAAAGCCAATAAAAAGATATTAAACTTTAATGAGCACTGAATGGGCAAAATTTGAATCTTGAACACTGAAGCTCGTTCTAACCCACACTAGTTCATCCTTTGTTACTGCAGCTACCCAGGACAAGAGACACCACAGGGTTAAGTTAGTTTTATTTGTGCATGCTTAATTAGCCACAAAAGTGTGTGAGAGAGGTGGGTGGAAATGGTCCTTAGCTGTGCTCTGGGACTCCTTCCCTGTGCTGGAAGGAGGCACCAAGTTCTTCATAGACCCCACCTTTTTGAGAGTCTACTTTCCACAGCAAATATTCATTTTTTATTGAAAGAACCCAAAGATCCCCACCCTTCAGACACCTCTGATTTCCAGGAGAACCTGCTGTAGTCTCATGGCTGGGGATGTGAGCACTTTGCACCTAGTTCTCCCACTTTTGAGTCATCCATGTTATCTACAACATGTTGCCCGGTGTCCTCCTACCATCCGCAGTAGGAGAAATGGGAGACCAGGCAGCACAGGAGCATGTCTGCTCAGGTACCATGACTGTAGGGCCATGGTGTCACAGGAAAGAGAACTGAAAGGAAGCCCATAGGATCATTCAATCCTTCCTTTCGTGCTCTAACAGGATGGTCGGCACCAGTGGCTCTCCTACACAGTGGTTACTGGACAGCCCTCCTCCAAGATCTTCTCCAAGGCTACCCCACACTCCATCTTACTGTTCCCATGACCAGTCCCTCCTCATCCCTATCCCATCACACCCCAGACACAATTCATCCTTCATAAAGACCAAAGAAACACTTTAACTGCTTTCCTTTACTTCTTTCTTGCTGTTCCCAGCACTCACACACAATTCAGAGGCTTTACAACAGCCAGCTGTGCATGTGCAAAGCCTCATCTTTCTCAACTGTTGCTGGGAGCAAAAAAACAAAAACTCATCAGCAGCTGGAAGGAGTAGACATTCCAGCTCTGCATGTTCCCTCCTTTCTTTCTTAGATCGCTCTCCCTAATTACTGCTCCTAGGTATTTCAACTGCCTGACTTGTTGATATTTGTAGTTAACAACTTCTAGATGAGCTTCTACAAGATCTCCCCATTGGCTTATGACCACCCACTCAGGTTTAAGTTATTACAAAGTTTGAATTCTGCCTCCAGTTTCCCTAGTCAGAAATAACCTGTGTTTCTGATGGATGACATGGTCTCTTCCTGAAGTACGAGGCTAGGAACTAGGGAGGAATGAAGGGGAGTTGGGTATCCTTGGAGGCATCTTCTGCCCTTGAACCTAACTCATATCATTGCCAGAGTGCAGAAATCAGATGGCTAACTGCCAACCTCAGGCTAAGCTGACCTGCCAGGACCATCCTCACTGGCTATGGAGGCCTGCTGCCTCATTGCTGAAGCTAGGCAAATGTTTTTCATCCAAACATGGCTTTTATCAGAAGAAAACAAAACAAAACAAAACAAAAAAAACAAAAACAAAAAAAACCCCAATCTTTGACTTAACTTTTTAAGAGGAAGGAAGAATAAGAAGTTTGGAGAAGGAGGCGAATCACAGATGGTTCAAAGTCACTTTCTGGCAGATGAAAATAGTTTTCTTTTTTTTATATAGCCCTGGTAAAAGAGGTTGAAAATGACTAAAATAATTATATTTTTAACATTGTTATGAAGAAGACTACTTTCCATCTGGTAGTCAAAGGATATTGGTCCCTTTCCTGGGTTGGCTACCTTATCCTCAAAAGGAAAGGGAACATTTGAGGGTGCAAGCTAAGCTAGAGGTACTCCCATGCTCTAGCAGTCACCTCTGCCCTCCTTGGGCTGTAAGCACTCCTGAAGCAAGACTGGCCTGGAACCATGTTTTCTGAACAGGTATCCACTAACCTGTCAATTGCATCCCCCCTGTGCCAGGCCTGCTGACCAACAGGGTGGGCTAGCCATTGGCGCATGGAGTTTCACAGCAGGAAGGAGAGGCTGCAGCCCAGCATGTACCTGGGCATGCTCAGCACCCAAAAGCTAGCATTTGTTAACAGCTTTGGGAGCAGAACATCGTTTTTCTACCATACCCTAGCCAACCTCAACTATTAGGACATGGAGAAAAAAACCTTCCTAAAAGAGACAGACTAAAACATCAATCAACTCTTTCCTGCATGTGTAGCACAGCATTTCTACAAAAGCCTTTGCAAATTGGAGTCTCACTTGCAGGTCTCCCTCCACCAGCTTCCCCCACCAATTGCATTGAAAATCAGTGACTTGAAGACCCACTAAGGAGGCCTCTGCCAAGGAAGGAGGGACTTGGCCAGCCACTATATGAGTGAAGGGCTGGGCTGCTTATCTACACTACCAAGCACCCTCCACACTGTCCCTGAATCCCAGCCACCCACCTATTCTCCACCAGACACTCCCCAGCTCCTGGGCAAGCAAAGTAATGGAAGTTCCTTCATGAGCAAAGCTACTGATATCTAGAATAAAGTTTTTGATAGCCATTGTTTCAAAGAGGGCTTTGAAGATCTCAAGATCACCAGTCCCTGGCCCACCAGATAGATAGCATCTGCCATCATGACTGGGAGAAAAAGCCAAACTCCAGTAAGGCCCCAATATTTAATGGTGAAAGTGATTAACCATTGTAACTACCAAAAGGGAGAGCGGATTCTCTCTCATGTGATCTTCAAGCCAAGATTGGTAGCCCTTCTGGGAGAGATACAGTCAGTCCAATGCCAGGCTGACAGGCATTTTGGAGAATGCCCTCAGCCACTGCAAACCTGGCTATATCGGAAGAGATTCAGCTCCTGCAGTGTTCAGTGCCATTTCAAAATGATGAGTCAAAAAAGAAGATTCAAACCCCAGATTTCCCTTCTCATCAAGAGAGAGGGGCAAACAAACTATTCTGGTTTTAGAAACCAGCTTTTTCGCTCTAGATTCTTCAAAGGTTTCACCCATCAGTGCTGTTATGAGACAACTTCGATCCTCAGTTCCTCTTCCAAAAGCACTCTGCTCATCACACCAGGCTCCTGAACATGCAACTACCTGGGTTAAAACCTTATGGGGCTTATAGGGATTTGAGAGGGAGCTTGGACAAGTTCACAGAAGAGGGAATAAAGCTGAGGGCAATCACTAAATCCAGAGAAGCTTAGCAGAGTTAGAGCTAGGGAAAGATTGAAATAGAGCTCTGTGGCCCCTGGTTGTTTGTAAAGAGTAGCACCTTGGAAAGGAGGGAGAGAAGGTGCGATGGGCAGGAGAACCTAGGCTGATATGACACAATTTCCCCATGGGTAACTGGATTCTCTCACAAGGCTACACACAGGAAAAGTTAGCTGCCATTGCCTTGCTAAGGCAAAGTATGCATACGTCATGAGGATGGTCCTAAAATCCAGAAAAAGAGTTGAAAAATGACCAACTGATCACTGAATTGTCCCTTGCCTATATGTTTCTGAACCCATCTCTGTGATCACATTCTCACAGTTCACTCCTCTGTCATGAGGCTGTCTTTTAAACACAATTATTCAATTTCCACAATCACATGACTCCCAAGACTTAGCCCTTCAGTGAACTGCATTTTGTGTAAGTCTTGAATAAAATCACAGCACCTAGCAGCACTGTTGTCATTGGTGCAGTGAGACCAATTTTGTAAAAGAAAGCAACATCTTTTAGTAATTAACAAAACATCATCTCTCTTCCTGAACCTTGTCTTGCTAATATTCATAGGCCAATACAGTGCCAGAGCTGCATGATCAACTCCCAATAAATCTTTCACAATATAGTGTAGGTGCAAGGTAGTTTCTGTACCACAGTTCAAAAATGGTTTCTCTATAAACATCTATTCATCTAGCAGTTGCAAAAGGATACTCAGCACATAACTGTGCCCCATTGTGTAACCAAAAACCAAGACGCTGGGGACGTAGGGTATCCTTCCACTAATACACCCCCTGAGAACATGAATCTGATACCTCTCATACATATTCATTACAATTGATTTGCGTATTCATTACTTTTCCAGGAATTTGCTTATATTTTTACATATTATTGTGCGTGCACATTGAGTCCATGAGGGGCTGTCTTCTGGGGTTGCAGGAGTCTCTAGCAGCGTGTAGATGTCATACCAAGAATACCAGAATGACATTTAGTTAAATTCGTTGCCGGAACTTCCATATAAGTCTTAACTTGGCTCTTCTTGTTTGTCATACTTATCAGTTTTACAATTCAGGCCAGACCGGTCTGTTCTGCTCTGATATTGAAGACCTTCTGTTGCTATCTTAATAATTATGTTTTGATTGAGAAGCTTCAAGGCCTAGTTGTTTTCCACAAGTCCTTCAAGGCCTGGCTATTTTCCACAATTCCTAGACCTCAAGGCTTAGCTGTTTTCTGTAGTGTTTTCAAGGCCTAGTTATCTACAACTGGTCTATGCTACTTCATGTACCCACAAATGAGAAAGTGTGCCAGTAGACATTACTTCATTGCTGGTTTGTGGATAAAGAGCACGAAGGTGTGAACCCATGCAAGTGTAAAGTTATGCAGAGGAAGGACAAGAAGATAAGGCAACACACAAGATGATGTTGTGGCCCTGTACTGTCTTTCTTAAGCCTAAAAATTCTGGGGCTATTTTTCTTAAAGTTTCTAATCCTGGAATCAAATGATCAAGGAAAAAAAAAATTTATTTTTTGGGGAGGATGTAATCAAATACTTCCTCATGAAGAAAAATTTGAGTTATGTGGCCCAAATGTACTCTGCAGATCAGAACTTCAAGAAATAGAAATTCAAGGCATACTCCTGAAAACATCGTTTGTTGTGGGAGGGCTGAATCGTATCATTTGACTGAGGAATCCAGCCTTCTCCAGCAAGGCTTGCACTGGCATAACTTCTGATATTTCCCTTTTCTAAAGCAGAAAGTAATGAATGTATGTCCCCAGAGATCTGAAAATTCATATGCTTTGCTAAAAGTCTTGCTTGATGGCTATCATCCAACTTTCAGTTTCCAAGGCCTCAAAAATACATAGTCAGGAAGGAATACAGACAAAGGCCAGAGGTGCAAATATAATGAAAAAGCAACCTAAATCAGGAGATTAAGTAATTTGCTCCAAAGACTGCTTATGTTCTTCCACACTGATGTTGATTTACAGTCTAGGGGTGGAAGGAGTAAAAGAAAAGAAGAAAAACTTAGTTTGTAAATCTGCTACTTTGATTTTCAGAGCCCTTTGACCCTTCTGGTCTTGCTCTATGCATAAACCTGAAATGGCCTTAAGGGTTTCCACTTCATGGGTGTGACCCAGAGTGAGTTTCAGGATGGTTTCAGCAAAGTTTCTTTCTAGGTCAGGAGGGAAAAACAAAAAACAAAAAAACAACAACAACAACAAAGCAAAACAAACCTTCAGAGCTACTTATGGTAATAGCACATCACAAGCACATTCCTGGCTTTCTCTTCCTTCGCCTCTTTACTCACCAGTTTGGCCTTTTTCTTTTTCTTTCTTTTTTTTTTTTTGGCTAAAAATATTTACAGACATTAATGCTAGTCATGCTGAGTGAGAAGAAAAATTCAGAGTGGAACAGATCATGTCAAAGGTGTCCTTCTGGCTGAGGGTAGGAATAGATCCTGCCTGGCTGCTGCAGAACAGAAGGATCAGAGTCATTTCTCTTGCAGGAAAGCTTAACTGGATTGTCCAAAGATTTCAAGTCACTTGGGAGTGTAAGCCCTACGGGAAAAGGGCAGACAGGATTTCCAGCCCAGGAGAACAATTGTCATCAGGATGTGCTGTTAAGGTCACAGTGGAAGTAGAAAACTGTTCAAACTGGGAAGCAGGGATCCCCATGCCAAGACTCTTTAAAAAGCCCTACCCAGGCTCCGAACAGTGATAATTTGCAAGAGTGGCACATACGAACTGGACCTGGACCACACCTGCATACAGCAACAAAAGATGCTCAGTTTTGAATGGAGCAGTAAGCACAAGGCGGATCACTCTTTATGTCCTCTAATGGGTGGAGGAAGGGTCAGTCTACAAGGATGTCCAGGGGAAGGGAAGTGTTGCTCTTGTAATAGGCCGAAGCTTATTCTTCTGGGAAAAAAAAAAAAAAAAAAAAAAAAAAAACGTATCTGGGCATATGTTGGCTAACACTAAAAGCAATCATCTTGAGACAGGACAATGATAATCAAAGCTGTTACAATCCACACAGGAATTAACAGTTTCTTTAATGAAATATAATAGAGGAAGGGACAATGCCACACCTCTACCCTAGGCAAGACTTCAGATGAGCATGAGAGTGGAGCAACAGTTATCTGACAATAGATAGCCAATGTCCAGCTCCTTATCATGTCAGTGATCTCAGCTGACCGGCTTTGAGGGGTAGACCAGGAGAGGGACCAGAAAGGCAATAATATGTTTACTGACCCCCTAGCAAGGGCAGTATAGTGGGAGGAAGTTTGCTGGCCCAAGTCTGTGAGAGCAGGAAAGAGGAGCTGAGCAGAGCTTACCAGCGAGCTGGAGGCATAAGGTGGTATTTTGCTTCACGTCATGGATGCTGCCTGACAAGGTAGGCCTGGGCATGAATCAGCCAGTGTCTCCTGGGGCTGGGTCTTGCTGTAAGGGAGCAGCAGCCCTTGGAATGGCTTCTCAGCTTCCAAACAAGCAGCTGTTGCTCTGTGCTGCACTCCTCTCTTTCTTCTTCTCCCCTGCCCCACTCCCTTTGTGGTTTCAGTGCTATGTTTTTCTGGTAAGCCTGTAAGCACGTGTATGCGGAGACTTGCCCATTCCTCCCTGAAAAGCCCCCTGAGCCATGGGATTGACGTCAGCAGAGCCAGCTGTCAAACAATGGAGATTAAGACTTGGCAGGCTGCACAAAGCCATGCAAGCGCATGTGCCTCCCCAGGCAGGTGAGCAACATTCCCCACCAAACAGGAACAGACACATTGCATCAACCTGGCTGCGTGCACCTGGACACAAGACCTAACCTGATCCTCTGCAGAGGCCAAGTCATGCCCAGGCAGCCAAAAGGGATCCAAGGTCCTCTACATGCACTTCCCCCTCCATGTGGGACAAGCAGACCCTGCTGGGCAAGGACATCTCCTCCCCCCAAAAGGATGGCGCGAGGAGAGGAAGATCCCTGGATCCAGTTGCTCATGCCCATGCAAAGTTGGGTCCACATGCCAGGAGATGCACAATGCAGGCCTGGGGCATAATCCCTCCCTGTTTTGGCCAGCACAGGGACAGAGAACAACGCAATGACATGCTACCTCTTGCAGAGGTGTGGCTCAACCCAAGCAAAGGTCTCACTCCACCCAGTTTTCAATGGGTTCACCCCCTGGGTTTTTGCATCAGAGATTTATAAACATGGCAGAAGAAGTTTGCAGGACACAGAGTCCCAGCTGGCACCAAGAGTTTAGGGATCAGTGAAAGCATGTGCAAAAGCCAGGCTGGCACAGCATCAGCTTGGGGAGCACATGGAGCCTCAGAGATGGGATGGGACAAAATAGGAACCTGGTCCTAGTCTTTGTGCTTGACCATCTCCTGGTTCCTGCCTCACAGATCGCAACTCTGCTCCTGGTGATGCTGGTCTGCCTTTGTGCTCCTTGCTACATAGTGCCCCACTGGCTGGTAGAGCTGCTACACACTCATCTTCTTTCAAAGCAAAGGGAGCAAGGCCACATAGAGGGAACACAGAACGATCTATATTAACTCCTCTCCTCCCCTATGGAGCGAAGGCAGCTTAGAGCAGCCAACTTTCAGACTGTGTTTGGCCTGAGCTGCAACAAACTTCCGCATAGGCTGGCCATCAATTGAGGAGGCAAGGAACTGGGAATCTTCTGTTGCTGGGATAGAGGGGATTCTGTTTGGTCTTTTTGCTCTTCCTAGTGGTAGGAATAACACAATAAAGGAAACTAAACCCAAACTAGAGATCAGAATGCTAGTGTTTCTCACAATTCTAAGTCCTAACCAAATAAGCAAACCCAGGAGGGCGCCTGAGGTTAGAGAAGAAATATGATCTACAACGCCCAAAGACATAACACACAAGGATTTGACAGTTCCAACACAATTGCAAATTCCGCTGAGTTTGTGCCCTACATACCGGAAAGATCTTTCTGCTTAATATCTCTGCGGCATAAGAGATGTGCGTGTTTCTGCTCCAATGGACCTGCTGACAAGCTTTGTGTCATCAGAACAACCAGAAGAGAAAAACATCATGAACTGGAGACGAGATCCTCAGCTAATATGAGCACAACATACCAGGGGCAGAGCTTCCTCACACCATGAAATGGAACAACATAGGTGCTGAGTCTTGCTTCTTTCCTGCCTAGTTCCAGAAATCATGTGAGGCATCTCTGAGCCTAGAGGAGCCCAGGAAGGCTCAGCCATGGCTCCTTTCCCATATCAACAAACCTCCCAGGAGGCTACAGGACAACATCTGCTTCCCTGATGCACCAGGCTCAGGAACCAAATCCTAAAACCTCTGGGTGTCAACAGGAAGTGACAGTTGCTCAAAGAGAGTCCCAGGCTGTACTCTTGGGGAGTCAGGGCTGCCCCATGGCACCTTTCCCATGAGAAACAGAGCAGGGTGGAGCTGCAGCAATGTCCCCACCTGAGCCACAGAGTCTTCTGCCCCAAGGGATAGGGAAAGGCCACAACTATGTCCTTGAGGAAAGAGCCTAGCTCACAAGCTTTCAGCTGAATGCTGCAGTGCTCTCTCACCCTGGGGTTTAATAAGGCACACAGCTGGCAGGAGCCATCAGCTGTTGGCCCACAGCTTTCCACAAGTCAGCTCAGCGGTGCTATGGGTATCAGCATACGGCTCGGCTCCTCTCTCAAGCCTACTTTCTGGATTTCCCTCACTCCAGGGATCAGGACAGATATGAAGAAATCAGTCCCAGTCCAACCTGGCCATGTTTGCTGAAGTCTCTCCCCTATAGCACAGTCTGTCAGGAGTAGGTTTCAGGAAGTCCCTTGACAGAACAAGGCAGAGGTGTTGGGGGGAACAGCTGGTCCTAGGACAGCAGTCAGGGCCCTTAGCAAAGCAAGATGGGAGGGAGCAGTAGTTTCCCAGGGGCTCTATTTAATTTTACTCCCCAAGACTAGTCCCTGGTCCAATTGGTTTTAAACAGGCCTCTTCCCAATGCATTTCACCTTCATGTGCACTCACGAACCAAGCCAAGTCCAGCCACCAACAGGTCCTACCTGGGATGGAGCTGCAAATGGGGCCTGCATCTCCTACACCATCCCACAAGCCATGCTCTCTACCCACAAAGGGAGAGAAGTCAGTGATGCTTCCAGTACTGTGCAAAGCCAAGTTTTATGCTTATCCACTACCTTAAGAGTCCTGCAAGGCTCAAACTGCCTAGTACAGCAGGTAAAAGCTCTTTCTGCCATGCAGCCAGTCAGCAGATCATCAGAGCGAGTTCCTGCTTTCCTGGATCTTCCCACACATGTTGTGACTCCATATCTCCTTTGGACCTTCTGTGCTTGAACTGTCCCTGCTAGGCTGTTGTAATAACTACAGTCACAAACCTGTAAGAAAATAAATGTAAACCTCTAGTTACCTTGCAGCTACCTGGAGCTACCTGGAACTACCAAACCCTATGTTCCCTCATGGTTAGTCTGCCACACAAAAGGTTTGCCCATCAATCCTGGTCTGGCTCCTGTCTCCTCACATGGTTCCTCACTGCACTGCCCTTGCCCTGGCACATCTTTCACCCAACCTTTTCGCAAGGAATGGCCCAATGCAGCCGTATGGGAGGGGAGCAGATGGCCTGCTCAAGTTCTTCCAATTTGTTCTCCCTAAAGATACTTCCAAAGGAAAACCCCTGAAGTCACCACTTTATTTGTAGATAATTAGTCCAGCTAGGGAATCTAGCACAATTAGCATTAGGGGGGACTATCCTGAAGGTAAACTCTCAAGGAGAAAAACTGGACCAGGAACTAGAGTGTCAGATGGAACAAGTGACCCAAAGTCCAAATAACAGCCACATCTTGCCTGCCTACCTGGAATATCTGTCCATATCTGAAAAGTCATATTAAGTGCTTCACATCACCACCACCACCAAAAATGGAAAACGATATATTTATTCTCTGCAATCCATACTTGCAGATTCCTCATCAGGAATCACAGTTTACAAGTTTATGTGTTCATTACAGATGGTGTTGGCGTGACTAACACACAGGTGTGCTTACCGGGAGCTCGGCTGTGCTCTAGACATCAAACTGTGCATGAATAGGTCAAATTTCTTATGTCACCAAAACCCATCAAATCTGAGGGCCTCCAACAGCAGGAGAGTGAAGTTGCTAAAACATCTGTAGCTGCTAGTTCCTCCTCCAGCCACAGAAGTAGTGGAGACTGAACAGAGCACCATGCTCATTTTCGGTGGCATTAGTCCACCAGTTAAGAAGACCACCAATGAGATACACAACAACAACAGCACTGACTGTGGCATGGCAAGATGTGCAGCTGACAGAATTGGCCATAAGAAGCAAGAAAGCTCAGCGGGGCCATAAGTAGGATTCCAATAACAAATATGCATCAGTCACAGAAACATGCAACATCCAGGCCTCCAGGCACTTCTAGTGCAGGGAAGAAGAGCAGCTGTCACTACAATCCCAGAGCTACTTTTTTAAAGGAACAAAGCTCAGCAGGAACCTTTGAATGTGCCCCCCTAAGAACTGC
Source organism: Rhea americana (assembly GCF_003343005.1). Classification (NCBI taxonomy): domain Eukaryota; kingdom Metazoa; phylum Chordata; class Aves; order Rheiformes; family Rheidae; genus Rhea; species Rhea americana. Next base: position 540,498 of record NW_028186482.1, read on the forward strand.
AGGCTCTTCTGCCATCCATGAGAACAGAGACAAGGACCAGGCTGTAAAAAGACTCATGCTGCACAAGAAAGAGATAGATACAATGAACATGCAAAAGCATTGCTAGGGCACAACTGCAACTAGGATCCACAGTGTTCACAGGACCACCAGTTAGTGCCAAGATCTGCTCTTCTGTCTGGGCTTCAGGTCCTCACTACATCATCCAGCACTTGGGAGGCCATGTTCCACAACTGCCGCCACAGCCCAAGAGGGCTTCTTATGCCCACGCAGTTCCTGGACAGTAATTCCACCTTGTACAATGGTGATACAGGGAGGTACCAGATAACCTGTCTTGATATAGTAACCTCGCCTCACGCTTTGGTAAACATAAGACTCCATCTCTAAGTCACTGGCTCCAGGGGTGTGGTGCAGACAGATGGCAGACTGTCACTGAAACCCCAATGCCATGTCACTCAGATCAAGCTGCTTGCTGCTCCCGAGCACTCCTTTTTACTCTGCCACGTAAAAAGCTAACTTTACCTGGGTTTGCTCTGTCACCTGATAGAGAAGCTCAGGAAATTCCTTTGCAGGCCTGTGAACATGCTCACAGAACCAGGTCAGTAGGGAAAGGTGCTCACAGTGATCCAGCACCAGCTCTCCCAGCTACATTGTGAAGAAGGCTCACAGAATCACAGAATGGGTAAGGTTGGAAGGGACTCTGGAGATCAGCTAGTCCAAACCCCCTGCTCAAGCAGGGTCACTTACAGCATGTTAGACACGGTTGCATCCAGGCGGGCCTTGAATATCTCCAGAGAAGGAGACTCCACAACCTCTCTGGGCAACTTCTTGCAGTGCTCTGTCACTCCCACAGTGAAGACACTCCTCCTCCTGTGTGGGTGGAACTTCCCGTGGTTCAGTTTGTGCCCATTGCCTCTGGTCCTGTCACATGGGACAGCTGAAGAGTTTGTCCCCGTCCCCTTGACACTCTCCCTTCAGATACTTGCAGACATTGATAAGATCCCCCCTCAGTGTTCTACATTGATAAGATCATCATAATTGACTGATGCAGTTTCATTTGTGGAGCTAGGACTGGAGCACCAGTTCTACACCCACACATCCTGCAAGTCCATAATGCTATGATGAGCATTATGCAATAAAGAGAAAAGAATCAAAAACGAGATGAACAGGTAGCAATGGGCTGCAGAGGACCCATTAGCTCAAGAAATCTTCAGCATGTGAGAATTTGAATGTACCTCATTTCTCCCATTTCTGACTCTGCTTCTCTTGTCTGTTCTCCACAGGGTTCCTCATACCTTTTATAAGTAGATCTACAAATATTTTGTGTTCATTTGAGTTTTCCTCCATGTTTTAGGCTGAAGTTTTCCTGCTGGCCACAGGAAATGAACCTATTTCAGTCCCTGTTGGTACCTATCAACATCACCACCAGCAAACCCAAGGCCTTCCCTGGGTACCCCTTCCTCTTCCAGCTTCCAAAGAAAAAGTTTGGGCAAATTCAGTGTTACCACAGATTTTGGGCTAAAATCAGCATTTCCACTGAAGGGTACAGGCAAGCAGGACATACTGGACCAAGGGAAGGAAGAGAGGAAGTAGAAGGAATACAGTTCATTTTAATTCAAGCAGCAGTTGCAAAATAGATCCATGTCCTCTGTACAACTGTAAAAACCTCACAGGCACAGTAATGGATCAGTGCTGGTGAGCTCACACTAGACTTATCTCAGTCAGCAAATAAATAAATACTCACCAAACAATCTAATTGCAAAGAGTTTCTGTCATTCGGTCTTATCTTTGAACACAGATTGAAACCATCCTGTTGACGCGAGCTCCATCTCCAGCAGCATTCACGCAAGGAAACCACAAGAACATGATGTTCAGGTCCTGGATGTAGACTCTATGTCTCTCATTGCTACATAGCTCCCAAAGATCACGTTGCTCTGACACACTGGAGGTGTCACCTTATCCTACATTTGTGATGTGACTGACATCTGCCAGCACTTGCAAGCCCAGCTCTGACTTTCCTTGTCCCTCCCATAACAGAAAGGGGGATGCCTCTGCTGCAAGGAAGCCTTACAGAGAACAAATGTTTGTAAGCCTCACTCATTGCAGAGCAGTGATCCTTTCCACAACTGAGTGAAATTGCCAAGTTGTATCCATGCATTCTTTCCCACCTTCACGCTCCTCTTTTGTCTCAGGAGGACCAGGTTTCTCCAGCTATGTTTGCAGGGTAGTGTCCAGTGTCCAATGCTCTACTGTCTGTGGCAGTCCAAGATCTACAAGGTTGTCCAAAATCTCCATCCAGAGGATCTAATGAAGAGGGTGTTGTGTCTTTGCCAGTCTGATCCTGATGCCAGCTCTATTGTGGTGATTGTAAACACTGAAAGCAGTATAGAGATGAGTTATCAGATGCTAGGCTAGAAACCTGTGGGATATCTAGGGAGCAAATCTAGGCATCCCAGGCAGTGTTGCTCCTCGCACAGGACTGGAGGCTTTAGCTAATATTTCTGCTGGAGAAAAGCAGAGGGGGCACAACATGAAACAAACTGCTCCTCCTGGTTGCAACAGTTCTCGAAGTATAGAAATTAGGTGCCTTCAGGCTCTAACTCTTCTTACTCCAACATTTTCCTCTGACTGGTTATTACTTCAGATGCTGCCACACAGTTTTTGCTTTGTTTGGCCAGGACATGCAGCATCATTTCACAGAAACACCCCAGGTTGCAGGGAAACTGTGCCCTGTGGGTCACTGAACATGTGCCAAACGCTTCGACCTTTCTCCAGGACCTGCCCATGTTTTAGATTTGCAAGCAAGATGTTTTGTTTCTGTATGCCTTACTGTAAATGTTATGGCTTTCATCCATTTATTTTCTTTAGGCTGACTTCTAAGTATTGCTAATGCTTCCTTTACCAGCTACATTAGCCATCTGCTATTGTTTAAACAAGCAATGCAACAGGGCACCGTGCATCTTCACAAGGCTGGAATCTACCAGGCTATAGCAGGTTGGTGTGTGCCACTCAGAGGAACAGCCACTTGGCATTTCACCCAGCATAGAGGGGTGCCTTTCCAGGCAGAACCTGGAGAGGGAAAACTCCACATTTCAGAGACCCCAAGAGATCACATCCCTTTTGCAGGCACTAACCCCTCATCAGCAGGACCAGGATACATCACAGTAGAAGCTGCTTTGAGTTAGAGCATCAGAAGTGCCCCACATGGCCCAATGGTGCAGAAGTCAGAAGAGGACATACGCAAAAGCAAAACTGATAGTCAGACAACACACCATTCTGAAGCACCAGGCACAGTCTGGCACATGGCTGCACGGCCACAGACGGCTTCATGCCACAGTCCTGCTTGGCCAAAGCACTACACACAGACCAGCCTGGCTGCCTGCAAAGTGCTCAGAGCCCACAGTCATGAGAATCTATAAATAAAACAAGGGCACTGGCGACAGAAGATGCCTGCGTGGCTGGCCACCCTGCACCCGGCAGCAGCCCTGCAGCGAGGCTTTTGCTTTCCCAAGTTGGGAAGGAAGGGGGCCACTCAGGAAGTAATCACCAGGGCAGGCCTCTGGGCTGAGGAACAATCTCTGTCCTGAAACATAATGCACAGGCCAAGCACAGCAGATATCAGCAACCTTTGCCCAGGCCTTTGACCCTCCCCTGCCTCCTTTCACAGAGTGCAGCCACAGGGTTGATTTAAGGCTTAAAAATTGTGGATCTCTCTGAAAAAAAAAATCAAGTCCTCACACATAAGCAGAAAGCATTTATGTCTCAGTTGTCAGCTTTGCCTGACTCAGTTGCAAAGTAACTCTCTGTGAAGATCTCTGATAAAGCAAAGCCCAGGAATAGGTGGGATGCCCAGGCCTGGACCTAACCCAGCAGGCCCCTGGAAGAGATTCACAGAGTCAGAGAATAAAGACAAAATTTTGCACCTCCTCTACTCATTTAGAAGTACAGGGTGAGGGTACTGGATTCATGTCCTGTGGGTAGTGCACAACTCCTCACTGTACACCTTGCCAGGTTATTGCTTTCAAAGAGGGGAAGGTTGGAGAAAGGGGGCCTCCAGCATATTAACCCCTCATTTGGAGGCAGGTAGAGCCAGGTAGGGCTTCCTCTGTGCACGGTCTTAGACACAGCAGCTGGGCAAGGTGTCCTGTTCCCCCAGCTTGTGCAACTGTTTGATCTACAAACCTTTCAGGCCACCAGCTCCAAGCACTTCATCCCTGGCTTAGGGGTTGAGTTTACTACCTCTGAAAGGCAGGGCAATTGCACAGGCACTCAAACTCCCAAGAGTAGTAGCTGCAGGGTATACCTTCCCTGCAACGCCCACATAGCTCAATCCTTCAGCAGCTCTGGAGAATCAGCAATGCATCTGGCCGAATTCCTCATCAGGGTGCTACAGGGGCTGACCTGGAAGGTGATACCAACCCCACCACAGGGCTCCTATCTCCTCCTGTACACCAGGAACACAATTTAACAGACTACAACCTGCCCCACCTGCTCACACCTGGGGGAAGTGAGGATCCATGGGCATCCTAAATGGGATTTTCCACAGAGAAGCTAGAAAAAAAACAAAACAAAACAAAACACACACACACAGCTCCAGGCCAGTTTAGAAAGCAGCAATCCTACAAGCAGATGGCCCCAGGAGAAGCAATCCTCAGGACAGCGTCTTCAGCAGAAGACAAGGAAGACACTTACACAGATGCTCCTTGTGTGGCTTTTGCTTGGCATCTTACTGATCCTCTAGAGGCTGAAGGGCTGCAATGAGTGAAGACAAATGTACAGGGCCAACACAGACTACCTGAACAAAGTAAGTGACCCAAGCAAGTTTCTTGTCTGGGGCAGCAAATAGATAGGGAAAGAATGAAAAACTGGGGTTGGGAATTTAAATTGTTCAAGACAAAGAGTCTAGGCAATTAATCAGCACTTTAAACCACTTCCTCCACCAAATGGTTTCAAAAGATTACAGTATTTTTTCAGTTGAACACTGACCAGTAACAATTTCCTGATTTCCTATGCTAGCGTTTTCTAAGCAATTTGGGCACTGCTGAGGCATTTACTCATTACCAGTTTTTACACTATGCTTGATGGAAAATCCTTTTCCTCAAAAAGGGGATAATTCTTTTCTTTTCCCACATGGAGAAAACGAATTAAAGGCTTCCTATGCTAGGGCAAAATTAAAGAAGTCTTCCTTCCCAGTGTTTGTTTTCCCTGGAGGGGCTGCTCAGGAATTTGCTGGGCACCGGAAGAGGCAGGCCCTTTCCACTGAACAAGCTCTCAGGTGTCCCAAAACCAAGCAGGCCTGGACCAAGTTCTCTGGCAGGAACTGCCAAGGCTTGGTTTTCACCAGGGAAGCCCTGAGGGATGCCCCTTCCCCTGGGTTGACTTGCGGTTCCTGCTCACAGAAGAGCTCCTATCACTTTCATGAAGCAGCCTTAAGGCATGCTTGATTCCACCCAGAGAGGGAAAGTGTCCCCCCACCCCACCCCGCACTACCACCACATACGCACACTTTGCCTTATTTGCTTTCTAGTTTTCAACTCTTCAGGGCTAGAAACTTGCTTTAACTCCTTGATGAGATTTTTCATGTAAGCACAGGACTTCAGACCTCAGAAGACTTTTTAAGAATGTAGATTTGAGAAATAAAGAAAATGCTAAAAAGCATCAAGTTGGCATTCATATTTTCCTTTACCCTCTTTGCATGCCAGTCTAGCAGCAATGCTTATTTGTCAGATTTGGACTAGTCTCACAGCCTCAGTCCCTGGAGTTACCTGACCACATAAAAAGCCAGAAACAGGACAGAAGAACCCGGAAACATGTTTCTGAGCCACGGAGACCTGCCAGGCATCAATGCCACCACAGCAAAGAAACCTAGGGCAATGGGCACAGGACAAGCAAGGGAATGCTCCACACCACCCCCAAGCTTCAGAGAACCGATCACAGAAGCTCCTATCATACCCAGAAGGTCAGCTGGAACCCCACCTAAGCAGCACCAAGTATTCAATGACTCAGGGAAAGTAAGTGGGGAGGGGAATGGTTTCTGCTTCAAGGAGCTGGAGGCAAACACAAGCCTCAGACCAGTTGTTATCAAATGAGTTTTGCCAAGACACAGGAGCAAGATGAAAAGAAGTGGCAGCTTACAAGCTTCCTGTGACTACACAGTCTCATCAATAACTTGCAAAGAGGAAATACACTTGTGGGAGGGAAGACAGTTTAATGAGTTCTCCCCACCCATCTCTCCTTCCTATGTCTCCAAATTCCTCCACTGGGATTTTGCACTGCTACAACTGTTGAGCCGAGGTACTGAGAAATAGGATATTATCCACTAAAAGCCTAATGCCAGGGTTCAAAGCATTTTAGTCCAATTCAAGCAGAGGTTTAAGGCTGGGAAAACAGTAAAAGATTAATGCTTAGGCAGTGGTCCCTAGACTGGGACCACCAAGTATTAAGGGGTGTCTGATAAAAGTTTCCTTATTTTGTAGCCAGCTATGTAATCTAGTATCATACTAGACAAAATCTCATAGGAATACATGCAAAAACATCTTAATTATTTTTTCTTATAAAGCTCCTAGATTTTATGATTAGAGAAACTCACCCAGAATTGCTCTTACTATCCAAAGGAACAAAGACACTTTGAAAGAGTTATGGATTTCTATAAAGAATCAAAGACAAAATCCACAAGTCCCTTCTTGTAACAAAACTTAGCTTTGTATGCACAGCTGAAATCATTAAGCTTTTCTTTTGTAATTATTATTCTTAAGAAGTGTTTTTTACTTGTTTGGGAGTCATACTCAAGCTTCCAGTATAGGTAATTGTTCGTGATGAAATCTACATTAATAATTATTACGTAACATTCTTGTAATGAGGAGTAAAAAGAGAAATACTATTACAGCTATGCAACAAGCTATTAGAAACAGCATTTTAATTTACCACTGAAGTGGTACAGATTTAGTGTTCTTACAATACTCCATGAAAAGTCACTGCTTAGCAGAAAATCAAGTGTTTGGTGTTATGCAGAAAGGATCAGAAAAGTAGATAGGAAATTTCATTATATTGCTAGACAAACTTATCACTTACCCACACCTGGAACTGTGTGTTCATTTCTGCCCTCCAAGACACCTGCAAACAGGCTTACTTGCAGGAGAACATAAAATCTGCAAAAAACAAGGGGGGATTGACTATGTACAGCCTCCTCAGAATGAAATGCCCAAGGGCATCAAATGAGGCAAAGAAGATTTCAGAACAAAACAAAAAGGATTTAATTCTTCACTCAATAGTTAGACTGCAAAGATCCTTGATGCAGGATGTGGGAGACACTGAATACCCACATGTTTTTAAGAGAAGACTAGAAAAATACATGGACGATAAATCCATGTCTTATTAGATAGAAGAAAAAACATCCAAGCTGGAAATAGCTGGAAGCTGAAAGAGTACTCAAGAGGATGTGTTATACAGTTTTGCCCTATTCTTCCTCCTCTCCATGCACCTTCTGTAACCAGTGTTGGAGACGAGATAAAGACTCTTTGTCTGACTCAGTATGGCCATTCCAGAATCTCCAAGTTGGATAGTAATTTTTAACGAACAAAGGAATGTGATTGTATTAAGTAAATTAAGCTAACACAAAGAACAGAAAAAAGCTTAACTTCAAAATTAGTCAGACCAAGACAGTAAACATCCAAGAGGGTAATAGGTCAGAATAGAAAGATGCTTTTTCCAATACGGAGCTTTCCCAGAAGAATTAGCTCAATTTTCTGCAAAATTCCTCACATATTTTGGTCCAGTTATATGACTGACTTACTAAAGTGACAGAATCACAGAATAGTAGGGTGGCTGAGGTTGGAAGGGACCTCTGGAAATCATCTGGTTCAACCACACTGCTCAAGCAGGGTCACCTAGTCCAGGCTGCTCAGGGCCACATCCAGTCAAGTTTTGAATTTCTTCAAGGATAGAGGCTCCACAGCCTCACAGGAGAATCTGTTCCAGTGTTCAACCACCCTCACAGGAAAGAAGTGTTTTCTTGTGTTCAAGTGGAATTTCCTGTGTTTAATTTTGTGCCCATTGTCTCTTATCCTGTCATTGGGCACCACTGAAAAGTGTCTGGCTCCATCCTCTTTACACCCTCGCGTCAGATATTTATGAACATTAATAAGATTTTCCTTCCCCCCACCTCCACCCCGAGCCCTCACTTCTCCAGGCTCAGTCCCAGCTTTCTCAGCCTTTTCTCAGATAAAAAATGCTCCAGTCACTTCATCATCTTCGTCGCCCTCTGCTAGCCTTGCTCCAGTAAAACCATGTCCATCTTGTACTGAGGAGCCTAGAAGTGGACACAGTACTCCAGCTGCAGCCTTAGCAGGGCTGAGCGGAGGGGCAGGATTACCTCCCTTAACCTACTGGCAACACTCTTCCTAATACAGTCCAGGACACTGTTGGCCTTTGCCACGAGGGTGCATTGCTAACCCACACTCAAGTTAGTTGTGGACATACTGGCCCATGTCCACTAGGACACCCAGGTCTTCCTCTGCAAAGCTGCTCTCCGGCTGGTTGGCCTCCAGCCTGTACTAGGGAATGGGAGCCAAACAGTGAAAGGAAGACATTCCACAGAAAGAGTCAAATTATCTCAAAAGGTGAGCTGGAATACCACTGGGAAGATAGAAAACATGCAGCCCCACTAATGCTGCCTCAATTGAAATTCAAGTTCCCATAGACTGTGATGTCCCTTCAGAAGATATATCACCAAGCATCATCTTTCTTCTGAGGGTGCATGAAATGCACTGAGGGACCACTAACGTAACTAGATGGAAGAGTTAGCTATGGAGATGATCCCAAACCCAGCCTAAACAAGTATCAAACTTCTAAAGATCCATGACAATGAACACAAGGGCAGTTTGTTCTGACCCAGGAAAATCCTCTTGTTTCTAGAAGAAGTATTTAAGTAGCTCCCAAGCACTCTTACCTGAAGAGTTCTTTCTGGCTAAGTCTGGGGAGATTGCAACTCAAAAGCCTAAATTCAAGTTGTGAGCATGGTCTGCTGTTCTACAAAGTTAGTACCATATAAAGAGATCAGATAATAGTCAAAATTATCCTAAGCTACATAAGTACAGAAAACTTGAAGTCAAGCACACAACACTAAAGAGTCCCCAAGGCACAAGAATTCCCTACAGAAACCCAAAATTGGCTCTGACATAACACTGTTTTCTCCAACTGTTGAGCAGAATTGGAATTCAAGTCTTTTTCCAAGAAGCCACATTCCTTTATACATCCCAACATCAACTCTGCCAAAACAAAGCTACTAATAGCCTCCACAGATGTTACTGAGATATCCTAACTTCAAATAACATCTGAGAAGGAAAAAAAGGTGACCGACCTGCAGTAGCCTTAACTTTTTGCTTAACTTGTTGCCTAAGAGTACCAGCTACAAGTGGTTAAGATTTCTGCCTGACATATTGACACCAAAATTGCCTTTGTGATGGGGATTCTTCTTTCACATAAATGTTACCGCAACCATATGTGCCACAAACAGCGTTTTCTGACTGACTAAACCTGTAATTCAGCTGTCAGCATCATCCTATCAATGGAGAGAACAAACTCAGATCAAAAACCTATTTATGGTAGTACTCTACAACTTGGAAGGGCCACTTGCGGATATAGGGCAGGCTTCCCCCTCCCTTGCTAGTCTCAAAGGAGTTGTCAGTAATTCCTTTTTACCACGATTATTTCCTATGCACTGTCGCCAATTGACAATTGTAACTGATTAGAAGCTAGAAGAATTGACCAGTTTTTATCCACTTTTCTTTGCACAGTGCCCGTGCCTGCCCCATGACACAGATCAGCACTTTCTGTAAGGGAAATCAAGATCTAAAGTGTTTGAACGAAACATCTAAAGTGGCACAAAAAGTGTGGAGCAGAGCAGTGAATTGGACCTAGGTCCCTGAGTCATATAGGTTAGCTACTTTCTCCTCTTGTCTTTTGCATACAGTAGGCAGTTCAGAATGCTTTGTGATCCCACTCCTTCCTGCTCCTATAAATCCTTCTCTTATGCAGCCTCATAGACATTTCTTTTTCTCCAGGTCCAGCAGCATTCTGAAAAGTGAAGAGTAAACCATCTGCTCCACACTCTCGATTCATTTTATACCTCACTCTTTTTTTCTGGATATTGCAACACAGGGAATGGCACGGCTGTTGGCTGCCAACATTCTGCTGCTTTTCAAAATCATCCTCTTCAAAGTGAAGCAGAGTTTTAACACAAGTGTAAGTAAAAATGAAAACACTTAACTTGTTTGAAGCCTTCCCTTCAGCCTTATAAAGCAAATGCCACCAGTCTGAGCACTATGAATTGCACAACCTAAACAAGCTTTACAAAAAAATTAGGGAAAAAGGCTGCTGTTCACTAGGGCTGCATTGCATTCTCCTCCCAGGCAAAAGTAGTCCTGCTGCTGCAAAGAGTCTGGGCTTCCTGGCTGCAGACATTCATATTCTGGAGCAAAGGTGTTTTGCTGCTGCTCAGAGCTCTCTGCTTACATGTTTTCTTTATACAGACACACACACTGCCACAGTCTGAATGTCAAGGCACAACACTAAGTGTTTCATGACAATCCGAAAGCAATATTCACATGGCAGCATGACTTGTCCTTCAGGAAATGTGTTCCATGTGCTTTTGTCTACAGGCATAATCTTTAGCAAGCTTAAGCAGGGCATTTAAAACTTGCATTCTAGCCCTCTGGGAATACCAGGCCAGCATTCAAACCAAAGGGCCTGGTGGTGGTCAAAGCACCAAACACACTTCAGTAGTAGCCAGGACCAAAGTCCTGCAAGCAGCACATGAGAGCATCTTATCTTTTTTATTTTGAAATGCTTTTGTTTTCATGCAGTTCCCCCTTTCAAAATTAAATCTTTTAATTGAATTTTTTTGTTTGTACACTTTTTTTTTTTTTTTTTTTTTTTTTTTTTTT
>NW_028186482.1:551600-624806 GCF_003343005.1 Rhea americana
AGGGCAGAGGTTCCCACTCAGTTGCTCAACAAAAACAATTTATGTCATCTAAAATGGAGCCTCAAACTGTGCTCTGACACAACATTTATGCAACATAGAAAGGAGTAGCACTTGCTTCAAAAAAAGCATTTTAAGTAATTTTTTGAAGTTGTTGGACAGCTCCATGAGATAATCTGTAAGCTACAGGACTTGGAGCATCAGGTCTCCCTTATGCAAGCTGCACTATACAATGCTTCTGATCCAGCAGACTGAGAACTAGAGGGAGCTCCTGATCTGTGTGCCAAGGGGTAAGAGAATTATAACAGTGCTTTCACTAGAACAAATAAAAGCTGGGCCTTTGACAATGAATGGGGGAGCCCTTCTTGCTTCTGCAAGCAAGAAGGGATTTATCAGAAGCAACCTATTCTGCTAGAGGAAGGGATAGAATACAAGGCACATCTCTGCAGGCAGCAGACTTCAATCAGGCCAATATCTGACAAGTTGGTGGGGAGCCATGGTTCCTTCCTTTTAGGGGAGTAAAGAGCAGACGAACAACCCTAGCGACTCCTCGTCATCTACTATCCTGAGGTAGAGGTTGTGAGAAGGGACTGAGCCCAAGACAGCTTAACTCAAGTGAGGTTTGTGATAGAAAAATCTTACCATCCATCCATCTAGCCAGAAGGTATGCTCTTCTCAGGATGAGGTGTGCCAAACAATACTGAGCTTCCAATAAGAATTTCATCTAGGAATCACTTTGGGGCTCTTCAGCATACCTAGTCTGCAGGCTGGCTGCTATAGGGACTGAAATAGCCCCTGATGGAAACACCCTAAAGGGATGAGTAATTGTACACACATCTACACATTCAGCATCATCTCAATCTTTTGAGATCAGCAAATCTCAAGAACCTGATAACTTTTGATCTCCATTCTACAAGTGGGGGAAATACTCTAAAGCTAACTTTAGGCATGAATAACCAGATGTGTGTATCTAAACTGTTCACTTTTTATGGCCAAGGGAAGAAATAATTATAGCTTTGTCTAATCCATTTTAAGTGCCTCCTATAGGATGAAATGAACTGCACCACAAAGGTGCACCTCTCATAAATTACAGTTTCAGTGAAATTAATCTTATCTCAGTAAAATGATTGAGTTCTAGGGTTTGGAGATTGCTTGCTGGCAACACTAGGGTTTCTAGTTGCATGCAAACACAGATGAGATGTCTGAGTTCAAGAAGAGGCAGCGGGACGGGAGTAAGAGAAAGGTAGGGGAGGAGACTGGGTTATTTGATACATCCAGCCTCTCCCATCCTAGGAATGCACAGTAGTAGATAGCTGAATGCAAAATACACATGGGTACATATTTTGTTTAACTTTGCATATTTCTTGGGTTTCTCAGTGGAAAATGTTTTGCTCTGAAGCGTTCATAAACTTGACATGTCAGACTGTTTCATGCAACCATGAAAAATGATATGTTATCCAGAGAGTCAGACGCTATGGAGGTCTGCAGTTACAATACAGGAGCTTGGAATGAGAGTGTAGTCCTAGAGTCACTGAGCCACATTGTCCTACTTCTGCAACTAGGAATGGAGCCTGTGCCTTGAAAGGAAGTGGGGAGAACTAATGCTATTGCCCTTTCCAACTAAGGGAATCATAAGAGTAGATGGCTGAAGTAAACTTGAGACAATCAAGTAATCAAATGAGCATTCAACTGGTGCAGTTCTGGTAGGGTTCAATGACACCAACATTAGCCAGCACGTAGGAATGCAGAACGAGCTTTCCTGAGTCTTAAGCCTAGTATATGCCGTAACAATCTAGCCAGTAACTGCCTCCTCCACTTCAAACCCCTCACACTAGTGAAACTCACAAATCAAACCTTGCCAGGTGACACAGAGCTACTGTACAGTAACAGGAGCCACTTCTTTGTGTCAGTAAGCAATACTTAGCAAATGCACAGCAGCATTAGACATAGGGCATTGCTCAAAGGCAAGTAGTAATTAGAGGTCATGATAGGCAAGGTCCACTCCTTACAGGAAGCAAGCTACACACAGCAGCAAGATGAGACAGATGTAAAGCACATTTCCGCACCCCCAGTCTATTCTCACTGCAATTTCATTTCATTCTGATATTCGCAAGCACGAAGCCCAGAGACAGGATACATTCTCTACATTGTTACCAGGCGAAAAGCAGCAATGTAACAGCAGCATCACCACATAGAACATTCCTGAAATCTTTTGTATGTCTTTATCTTTTTATAAATACCTGGATGTGCAAGGGTATGAAATTCTCACTACCTCAAAAGAATCACTGCAGATTTCAGACCCAGATGCCTCCTTATCAGGCAGTCTGCAGCAGAGGTACGCCACTTGGGTCAAATCTCACTCACATGACTTCTCACCATACTGCCAGCTGGTGGGAGGCTGCCCTTTTCTTTCTGTATATCAGATTTCTATTTCTTTCACTGGATTCTCACCAAAATAGCCTCTCAATCTCTTGTGTTGAAATCAAAGGCTACAATCGGACTCTGCCTGCATCCTGGAATACTAATCCATCAGTCCCGAGGGGAGTTCACCTGACCTGATGGGCAGAGATTTCTTAAGCTGAATTTAAGCACAACAGGCATAAACCTTAGGTCACAGATCATTTGTGGTACAAGTCATGTGCAACACTGAAAAAAGAGGTTTGCATGCTAATATGTTAGACTACAAAACACAAAGGCTGTTTCCAGAACCCTAAGGGAAGACTTGCATAAACATCCTTTATGCATCTTCACTTCCACTCATGTAACACTTGCATTTGAATGGAAGCAGAATAAGGACAAAATAAGGACAAAGGCATGTCTCATTTCGCCTGTGTATTTGCCTACTTTTAAAAGTATGCATTTCAGAGCTGGGACCAAGTCTTACTTTGGGATTCAATTCAAAGAGGTCAAATTTACATATAGCTCTGACTGTGCATGCAGACTCATCTGTGAGGAACATATTCACACAACATAAAGTTGCTGTATGCATGTCATGCCACTTTTTTTAGTTATTAAAGAAAATACTACTTTTCTTTCAGAATGGTTCATATCCATCAGTTGCTGCTGCACCAAACTGCTCAAGACTGAAATACCCTTACACAGATTCTACAGTCTAGACAATATTTCCACTTTCAGCTGAAAAGTGCCACCTGACTTGAGCTCTTTCTGTGCATGTACTTCAGAGTACAGCACAAGGTGTACCTTCTCAGAGCAAATAGTTGAAAATCTGTTCACAAATCCTAGCATAAAGACCATCAAATTAACAGACTTCTAGGGGTGTTAATTCTTCAAATTCCAAACTCCAGTAAAGATAAAATAAATTTCAATAAAACAAGGTCTCCTCTAGCAAGCGGTATCATCTTCACATCCATCTCCTCCTTCCATTCTTTTGCCATGCCAGTCTCGCACTTCTTCAAAACCCTAGAAACACTTGTAGTGGGAGACAAGAATGCAAAGTCTAGTCTTGATCCTCCTAGGCCTCTCTGATTTGAGTTACATGGAAAAACTGCCCATGGAGCACACTGCAGCCACTCTTTTGGCATTATTTGCCAGGTCCCATAACTAATTATCCATAATTAAGCACCTCCACAGCTCTCAATCCACAACTGTTGATGGATTATCTGATCTCAGCCTTCTCCTCTCTTTCAAATCTTTCCTCAACAGGATTTGACCTCCTCCATCAGAAGTTCTCACAATCAATCCTGATGTCTGCCTCTGGAGGGAATCCTATGCCACCCTGCATTTCTGTTATCTTCTTAGCTAAGCTACCCAGCTTGATGCTCATAGCCCTCCACCTTTAAACCTGCTCGTCTACTTTTTCTCCTAGCACCTTCTCGTAAGTCCCACAAAAACTGGAAGTCACAACCTTCTCCGTTTCTTCCTCTTCCATGTAAGCACAGCTTCTTGTTCCTTTAGCTGCTTGACTTACCTACTACATGCTTCATCTAGCTTTCCCAGGAGTCACTCATGCCACTTCTCTTACTGCTTTCCTAAGCCTCTTTCATCTTTCCCTTAATATAGGAACACTATGTTTTTTCCCCATTTCCAAAACTTACTTTAGTTCCATACAGTTTGCTCATTTTTGCCTCTAAGCTCACTGAGCAAATTACTGAGAGCTGCTTCCCACGCTTCCCAAGTCCTTTTCATAACACCTCCGACATAGTTTTAACATCAGTATTCCTACTGAAATGGCTCTTGCAGCAATCACTAATGAAAAAAAAAAAAGAAAAAAAAAAGGAGAGCACGAGCAGATGACTGCTCCACCTTCAACCTGCCACTTTCCCCAGGGATTTGAATAGGGCTTTGTTAGCTTCTTAATTAACTCTTATCTGTGGGCTATCCCACATTCAAAGCACATCTTTTCTACACTTTCTTTTCTACACTTTTAAGTCCACAAGTTCTACATCTCTGCCAGACCTTTTGCCTCCTCTTCAGTTTCTCACCAATCTTTTTTCATGATTTTTTTTTCACTATTTGATAAATGCTGTATGTTCAAATCAGCCACACTTTTTCATCTTTTTCCTGTCACCATAAAATATGTCTCCATTCTCATCTGCCTCTGTAGCATCTAAGCCTGAACATTCAATCATCAGCATGCTCTTGATGCCTGTCCAGCAGGAAACATGGCATGACATAGGACCTTGATTAAAGGGTGTATTTTTGTATTCACATAACAGGTATTAATCAATTCAAACTTCAACACTGAGATTCTTCAACACTGAGACTTTAACGATAGAAATTATTGACAACATTCTCTTTCCAAAAGGTCTGCATTTTCAACCTGCTTCTTGAGTGACTTGCTCCTCAGACCTTTCCTAAAAGTTCGCAGAGTTAAGTGACATATCACATATGACAGTGAAGAAAAATGCCAGCACGAAAGCAAGCTATTTGCAATCTTAGGTACAATAAATGCCTGCAGGTACCTACTCAAGGTAGCTTTGGTATCAGTAAAACGCAGCTCTTGACTTTAACCCTTCTAGAGGACTCACATTTAAATGAGATGGTTTCCAAGATTGATAATTGTATCCATACCTGTAGTTTAATACAACTTAATCACACACTAAACCACTCCTCTGTTTCTACTTACATGCATTGCTCATCTTACAGTAAGTAAGAAACAGGCTATCAAAGGGGAATCTGCTGTAGTTTGCCATTTCTGTGGGTAGGGAAGATTCAGCAGAGCAGCTGGAAGTTCAGTAGATCCATAATCCAGTTTAAGATCACAGTCATTAGATGAGCAACTGCCACTTAAGATACCTATCAGATGTGAACAGATCTTGTAAGATATACAGCACGTGTGTGGGTGTGTGCATGCGCACATGTGTGTCACTACCACAGTGCGCTCCGTGAAGCACTGTCCTACAAAATGCATACGATATGCATACTGTTTTCATTCTCAGCTGTTTTCTAATCTCAAGTAAATCTTACAGCTATGGCCTCTGTGGATCTTATCATTGGCTCAGTTTGCTCAAGCAAACACTAACCATCATATGCCTAACCTTGAGCTATGATATTAATTAGCAGGACAATTTTCTTCTAACATAAAGCAACACTTGGTTTTGCAGCCATAGATAAGTGACACCTGTGTAGGAATAAGAAAGGTCCTGTATTTTGAGGGACATTGCATTTTAGTCTGGCAATGCAAAGGGGCAGCCTGGGAGACTGAGGGCTCAGCACCAGCTGCACAGAATCCTGCCTTATGTGATATTAATGAGAAAGGATTTTCTTTAACAAGGTGTAGCTTTCTAAACTATGAGAAAAACAAAAGCTGCACTAGTTCATCTGCACAAAACAGACATATCCAATTGCTTTTATTGCAAGACCAGAGTCTCCTAAAAAGCTGTGGTTTCTAACGAGCCTACGGGGCAAAGCTAAGAGGCATGCAGTTGCCCAGATGCTCTAAGTTACAGGTGCTATATTCTAAAGATGAGGTGAAACAAAAGGCAAATCCTTATATTTCACATTGTGCTAAGGTGCAACCTGCCTCATGGTGCCTACAAGCTCTGTAGAGGATGCAATCTGCAGTACCTGAGGAGAACTGAAAGTTATCTGTTACTACTATGCTTAGGTAAGAATTCACAAATGATCTATGACTGAATCAATGGCACTCCATCCATTTTTCTGAAATTCCTTGTTAGTTAATATTCAATTCAAAATAACTTGAGGTGGAATGGAAATTTGTGATAAAGAAGATGTCAGGACAATATATTAAGTCTGAGACTAGTTATGCAGAGATGGAAGCAATCCTTCTTGTCTTCATGCCAACTCCACCCCAATGACAATAAATAACCTGTACATTTAATACATAGGTCAATGTGAGGGACCAAGCTTTCACATTAGGTGTAATAGAAAAACATTCTTTACTCTGCCAAGTGTCTTTACAAATATATATTTATATATTTAAGCCCATTTCAGGCCAAAAAAGCCCATAAAAACAACCAGTACCTTTTCGAAAAGAGAAATTGCAATCCAGAAATCTGAGGTGAAAGACTCCTGCGTAAGGCTGCTTTGGCGCTTCTCTGAAGGCCTCTGTTTAGCACATAGAACCATCTTAAATCACATCAGCCTTTTGTCTACAAGGAGAGGCGCTATTTTTCCCCACCTTCACCACTCTCTGTATGAGGTAAACTGGAATCACTTTTACATAATCACTTACTGCTTTAAAAAGAGGATATTGCGTCTTGAAGACCAGCTTTTCCAAAAACTGTTCATGAAAGAGTTTTTTTTTTTTTAAAAAAAAAAAAAAAAAAAAAAAGAAAGATGTTTGTGGATCCAACCACAATGTGCTGTTGTCTCAAAATAGAAAAAACTTGATACTAAAAAGCTATTCCAGATACATACAAGAACAAACACTAGAGCTGGTCATAAAGATTCATTTCTAAAATTTTTTTACAAAGCAGGGAAAGTTTTCTGCAGTACGTTTTTTTGCATTAATCTCCCCTATCCTCATTTTCCTACCAGCTCCATATACCCTTAAAAAAGTGTCTGCTGTAACAGTGCAAAGTCCATCCAAATCTTGTGTTCAGATTCACTATCACTACACTTAAAAAACAAAAACAAAAACAAAAAACAAACAAACAAACAAAAAACCCTGCTGGCATCTTGATTTAACTTAGCAAAAGTGATATCTAGAAAATATTCAACATCAAGAGGTCTTACAAAAAAATTCAGACTACTAAAGCACTCTAAGGCACAATGTTTTGGAAGAAGTGCTTTCTCCCTTTGGTGTTGCTTTATACACATCACGTGTGTGAGTCCAAGTGATGCATGGAGCTGGAAACGTATGCCTTCTCTTCTCCCAATTACTGAATTCAATCTTCTCTGGAGTTTCAGACGTAGGCTCCCAACGCTGCATGAAATTCAGTTAGACATTGTACCAGCTGCTGAAACTTGGGTCTTTCTTCAGGATCTAGGGCCCAACAGCAGGCCATCACAGCAAACCTGCAGCACAAAGGTAAGTGGAAGACATAAAGAGCATACACCAGGCAACTAAAGCCCCAAACTTGAAAGTGAAAAACATTTGCCACTAGAAAACTTGCTGACCAAAGACAGAGAAAGAAGGAAAGAGAGAAGGAACTCTCTTCTGATATGCTATCCTGAACAACTCTTTCAGAAGACAGAGAGCTGGAATGATCAATAAACGTGCTACGACTGGAGATGCTGATTTGATTTAGTACACAATATGTCAAAAATAATCTAGGAGGAAACAATACATAATTCAACAGAAACGGAAGCATTTTCAAAGTATAGTTTAAAGCGCTTCTGTGGTAGGTTTAAAGAAAGGACAATTGGAAGAACATGTGAGGCAGAAGGTAGTGCCTGTGTTCTTGCATTGTCCTGTATCTCTTAAGATTCTGAAGATCCATTCTCAAGTGTTGCTATCTGAATTCCAATTCACACAATATTTCTTCCTTTATTCTTCCCAAGATGACTGAAATTACTTCTACCTATAAAGTTAATGGCTTCTTCTCTGTAGTTCCACAAAAAATAAGCTGGATTAAAAAAAAACAAATCAAAACAAACAAACAGAAAAACCCACCCTTGCCTCCTTCCTCCCATCCTGCTAATTATTCCCATCTCACCCCTGTTCCAGACTAAAAAGAAGAGCTAGGTGACGATTATCTGAAACTTAGCAACACCAAAAAGACAATTTTAGCTTATGCGATTTCCTTAATGAAGGTCACAGTGAAGCCACACAAATACTCACGATAGGGTCAGTGTAAAGGCAGAACAAATGGGCAGGGGGAACACAGACATAGCTCTTTCATTGATAATGTTGCCTTAGTAAGCTGGTTACAAAAATAGACACTTTCCTCTCCCTCAGTAAGCAAGCACTTACAGTTCATCAGGGCAGTTGATTGGCTGAGCAATTCTGTATCCATCCTTTAGATAAGCAGCCATCTCAAAGGGATCAATATCGACATATGGAGTCTGTCCTAAAGTCATCAGCTCCCACAGAGTTACTCCAAAGGCCCACTAAAAAGAAATTGTGTGCATCACCATGTTAATAGCTCACACAAGACTGAGCTCCTTCAGACATTGCACAAAATTAGTCTTGAACACTCAAAACAGTTCTATATGCAGAGTAAGAAAGTTTTACATAAATGCAGCATACATCCAACTTCAAGTAAAAGAACTGTTAAGAAATGGAGAACATGTTTTAAGATGAATTAAAATAGGAAGCTTAGTGTACTAAGGTTTTAAGTGCTAAAAAATCATTTAGTGTATTTTACCAGTCTGACATTTCTAAACACTTAACAGAGCTAAGAAACACTAGCTTTTTTCAAAAAAAATAACATTTTAATATTGCATTATAATTCTTCAAAACACTATAAAAAATCCTCAAGAAAGGTTCAAGAAATTCGAAAGTTCAGAGGAGCAGACTGTATCAAACTATCCTTTTTCTAAATCGAAGTTATATGTACTAATACACTCAGAAGTAGGACTCCCAAGAAAAACAAAGATTCAATCTAAGTAAATCTGAGAGCTGGATGAGCGCTCAACACATTGTTCAGCTGACATCCCTGCTAGAAGTTGAAAAAAGATGAAAAATAGAAGTATCACTTCAAGCACAAGCACTGTGCAAGTAAAATGATTTAACAGCTTCTATCAAGAGTCCAAACTGACACAACAGAAGATGCTGATAGTGTATGGTGATGATTCACAGCTTAAATTACAAGTGCTGCGACCATCATGGTATACTAAAAATTGGCAGTACTGCCTTCTGTGCAAGCATTAGATTCATCAATATAAAGGCTTTTTGGGGGAAGGGGTGGGAGGCAACTAAGGGATGTTGCCAGTGGGCACCAATGAGAAGCTCAGAGCTAAAGAACAGCAGTGGCACTAGTTAAGCCCCCTTCTGAACAGCCATCTGTTAGCAGTGTGGAAAGGCAGAGAAAAGATATCCTTTTTATTTTTGCCAGATAAATGAGACAGACAATATTGCACCTAGAATACCAAAATAAAAGGCACTTCAAGCAAAGTTACTTTAAGAATATAGCTATTTTTAATTCCAGAAGCAACTGCACGTAAATGACAAAAATGAACGGAGCTTCATATACATGGTGGCAGGGGAGGAGGGGGATGCAGAGTAAAAATTCACCAGGAACCATGTTTTGTTTTTCCGTCCTTCAGCTGACTAACATAACTTGGCAGTGGAGGAACACATTAGAAGTCTTTCAAGTCAGCAAAACGACAGGAAAGAAATTCATCCAAAAAGCAAGCCTAAAACACATGCTAGATGCATTTTAACAGACAATAACTAAAATATTTTTTACAGATTTCATCACTGACAAGTTACATGCAAATGACAATTAGATTTGTTCTGAATGAGCAGATAAAAATATATTCCTACATATTTACAAGGAGTCTCTAGCTAAACATAAAAATTACATTTAGGGTAGATAATGCTTTCTATGCCCAGAGAAAGAGTTCATTTTTGCAAGTTATAAAACTCAAATAGCTATGTATAAAAATTAAGAGACGTGATCTGCTTATTAGAAACTGAGCTGTGATTATCTCTATACAAAACAGAAATTTTGCATTCCAGCTGGGTTCCTTTGTCTGACAGTAACAAGTAAAGATAAAGAGCACAGAATCTACATTATCTTCAAACTTGCTTACCTTTTCCTCAGATTCACCTATTAGACAGCCTTTAGCCTAAAGGCACCTTCATCACTGTAATTCTTACTCCTGAGAATAACCCTCTAACTCCATCAATGCCAGGAAAGCCAGTAACCCCTGCTGATTATTTTCAGTTTGATAAAATGAGTCTTTGAAGACAAGCGAAATTTAACTCCCATAGAAGATGTCCAATGGCAGAATTTAGACCAGAGAGTACCACATCTAAGTGACGAGCAGTGATGGTACAAGGCTTTTTTCCATTGCATATTATATTTGAAGTTGAATGTTTAGCATTTCCTCTAAGATACACAATTTTGTCTTAAAATTGTCTGGAACGTATGGTTAATCACATGAGACTGAGGTGCATTCGTCCTACTAAAATTCTACATTTCACAGTGTTACATGTTTATTTGGACTTATTTCAAAATCCAATGTTCACAAATAATGAATACTTTAATATTCTAAGTTAAAAGAGATAAGAAGAAATCAATATACTAATTGATCTCATTTAGTATTATAAAACATACTTTTATAACTAGCTTTTATTTCTTGTTCTGTCTTTAATTTTGTTACGACAGAAACATCTTTTCCAGCAAGTGCAGAAGTATTCCTTGACAGAGCTGACACCTTTCTCTTTCACCTCCTTAACTTGCACACTGGTACAGAAACCACGACAATGAGGAAAAAAAAAAAACAAAAAACAAAAAACAGACAGCTTCATTCATGCAAGAGATGTACAAACACAACTAGAATTTTTCAGAAGTTCTCTAAATAATTACATTTTAAGAAGTTACAATCTCTGAACATAGGAACATTAAGGCAAACATCATTACAAAAGAGAATCCCCTCATAGCAGGAAAAGTTTAGATGGATAAGTGCTTCATCATTAATTAGTGCTCAAATTCCTACAGGTTTATCTTCAAAGACAACATCCTAAAAGCACAGTTCATTCTAAGGAACAGGAAGTCCATCAAGCACGGTAGAAGGCTAGCATTGATATTTTGATTAAGCTCAGACACTAAAAAGTCAGGAAGCAGGAGATGGTTACTTGAGAGGAATATATTGATACTGCCTAATTGTATAGGGATGGAGATCAGAAAACTAAAGCTCAGAAGAGTTAAAACTATCAAGCAATGTGAAGGGCTTCTTTAAGTTCATCATCAAGGCTAAGGAAAACATAGGCTTAAGGTTCAATAGGGCAGTGGAGCTAATAAACAAGGACATGAAAAAGGCTGAGGTATCCAATGGTTTCCTGGTCTCTGTTTCTCCTGAGAAAGTTTGCCCTTTGGCTTGTGAGGTCCCTGACTTACTAGCGGAGTGTGAGAGACTGAGACTGCACCCACAGTAGAGAACAGAGTTAGGGTGTGCTTAAGCCAACTGGACATGCACAAGTCTATTTGAACAGACCAGATGCATGCAAGGGTACTGAGGGAGCAAGCCAAAGTCATTGCAGTGTTGCTCTCTATCATCTTTGAAAGGTCACAGCAACTGGAAGATGCTCCTGACAACTGGAAAAAAGCACCCTGTTCAAGACAGAGGATTCAGGGAACTACAGGTCAGGTAGTCTAATGTCAGCTACCGAGTATGTTATGGAAAAAATTATCCTGCAAGCCATTTCCACGCACACAAACCAAAAGGTGACTAGGAACAGCCAACATGGACTTTATCCAGTGCAAATCATGCCTGACTATCTTCTACAATGAGATGGTCTCAGTGGATACCAGAAGCGGAATGGATGTTCAGCTTGACTTTAGCAAGGCCTTTGACATAATCTTCCACAGCATTCTTATTGCCAGGCTGGTGAGATGATGAAGTAAAGTGGGTAGAAAATTGCCTGGACTGCTGGACTCAAATTGGTGTAATCAGTAATAGTGAGGCTGTGGAGTCTCCTTCTCTGGAGATATTCAAAGCCCACCTGGATGCAACCCTGTCTAACTTGCTCTAGGTGACCCTGCTTGAGCAGGGGGTTTGGACTAGATGATCTCCAGACGTCCCTTCCTACGTTACTGATTCTATGATTCTAACAGAGGCAGCGAACAGATGCAGCAGTTGCGTAGGAGGAGCACAAGTAGGTGCAAGAGGACATCTTTCTTTTTTTTCCAGTCCTAGTAGTGTCCAATTTCACAAACACGGTTATAACTCACTGCAAAGCACATTTGCCTGTAGGTGTTGGAATTGCTACATCAGCTGCAGTGTCAGAAGCTTCAACCCAGACAAGCCTTTGACAACAGATGCTGCCCTGCAGGTCTCAAGCTGCAGGGAGTGCTTGGAGCCTCTCCAGAAAGCCTGGACTGATAGTCAGCCTTCCTGCAAGAGATGTGCTGCTGTTGACAGTTTGTGTCGTCAAGTCAAGGAGTCGCGGGATGAACTCAGCAGACTGCAAAGCATCCGAGAAAGTGAGCAGGAGATAGAGTGTTCTTGGAGACTGCACTGCTCTGGGAGCCCCCAATACCCTGCAGAAGGGGAGCTGCTGGGAGTGCAGAGTGAAATAGTACAGCACAGCACTGTAGAAGAAGGCTGGAAACTAGCTGCTTCTCATAGAAGAAGAAAGGCCCCTACTCCTGTAGACTTGGACTTACAGTTGAAGAACAGATTTAACACCTCCTAGAATGAGGAGGGCCTGGACCTGACTTCAAGGGGAGCAACTGGGCTGTTAAACCACGTGCCTTGCATGAACACTCGGAAGAGGCAACGAGTGGTTGTTGTGGGTGACTCCATGCTATGGTGGACAGAGGCACCTATATGCGACCTGACCCCTCCTCCAGACAGGTTTGCTGCCTGATGGGGCTGCAGGTACAAGATGTCACTGAAAGGCTACCCAGGCTTGTTCACTCATCAGACCACTGCCTTCTGCTGCTCTTTCACGTGGGTGCTAATGATGTGGAGAGCAAGCTGGAAACAATCAAACAAGACTTCAGGGCTTTGGGCATGGTGGTCAAGGGTCTGGGAGTCCAGGTGGTCTTCTCCTTGGTCCTGCCAATTAGGGGGAGAGATGGGAGGAGGAGGAGGAGACAAATTTTCCAAATGAATACCTGGCTGAGCTGCTGGTGTTGGCAACAGGGTTTTGGTTTCTATGATCATGAGACATTGTCTGAAGATCAGCAACTGGTGGGGAGAGATGGATTCACCTTACCAATTGGGGCACACGTGGCCAGCCTGGTAAAGAGGGCTTTAAACTAGGCAGGAAGAGGGAAGGGGGGAGTCACAGAGAGAGGGTAGTCAATAAAACACAACTTGGGTTGGGGGGCCCCCAATGGGTGCATGCAGCTGGGAATGTGCGTGTGGGACATGGCTATGGGAGACCCCCTTGCATCCTTCCTGCAAAACCTGTGTGTATGACTACCTCTCCAAAATGCCTCTACACCAATGCACACAGCATGGGGAATAAACAGGAGGAACTGGAGATCTGTGTGCAGTTGCAGGGCCACGATCTCATTGCAATTATGGAGACATGGTGAGATAGCTCGCATGACTGGAACGCTGTCGTGGATGGCTATGTGCTTTTTAGGAAAGACAGGCCAGGAAGGCGAGGTGGTGGTGGTGTTCTTTATGTGAGAGAGCAACTAGGATGCATCGGGCTCTGCCTAGGACTGGAGGAGGCGGCAGTCGAGAGCTTATGGGTGAAGATCAAAGGGCAGGCTAATGTGGGGGACACTGCTGTGAGCGTCTACTACAGATAGAGGCTTCACTGCTAAGGGCAGCCCTCAAGAATCCCAGAGCCTGGAGACGAGGAAAGGAAGATTTTGCTTTGGTTCAGGAGGATAGGACTAGAGATCTTCTGGGCAAGCTTGACATCCACAGATCCATGGGGCCCGATGGGATGCACCCACGAGTATGGAGGGAGCTGATGGATGTTATTGCAAGACCACTCTCCATCATCTTTGAAAGGTCCTGGAGAACTGGAGAGGTGCCTGAGGACTGGAAGAAAGCCAGCGTCACTCCAGTCTTCCAAAAGGGCAAGAAGGTTGACTCAGGCAACTCTAGGCCGGACAGCCTCACCTCCGTCCCTGCAAACGTGATGGAACAGCTCATCCTGGATGTCATCTCCAGACATATGGAGGAAAAGAAGGTGATCAGGAGTAGTCAGCATGGGTTCACCAAGGGGAAAGCCTGCTTAACCAATCCGATAGCCTTCTCTGATGGAACGACTGGCTGCGTAGAAGAGGGGAGAGCAGTGGACATTGGGCAGCTTGGCTTCGGCAAGGCTTTTGACACTCTTTCCCCCAACTTCCTCCTAGATAAGCTCAGGAAGTGTGGGTTAGACGAGTGGACAGTGAGGTGGATTGAGACCTGGCTGAAAGGCAGAGCTCCGAGGGTTGTCATCAGTAACACAGGGTCTAGTTGGAGGCCTGTGGCTAGTGGCGTCCCCCAGGGCTCCGTACTGCGTCCCATCCTGTTCAACTTCTTCATCAATGACCTGGACAAAGGGACAGAGTGCCTCCTCAGCAAGTTTGCTGATGATACCAAGCTGGGAGGAGTGGCTGACACACCTGAGGGCTGTGCTGCTATACAGCGAGACCTGGAGAGGCTGGAGAGCTGGGTGGAGAGGAGTCCTGAGGTTCCACAAGGGCAAGCGCAGAGTCCTGCACCTAGGGAGAAATAACCCCAGGCACCAGTACAAGCTGGGGGCTGACCTGCTGAAGAGCAGCTCTGCAGAGAAAGACCTGGGAGTGCTGGTGGATGACAAGTTGACTATGAGCCAGCAATGTGCCCTTGTGGCCAGGAAGGCCGATGGTCTCCTGGGCTGCATTTGGAAGAGTGTTGCCAGCAGGTCGAGGGAGGTGATCCTGCCGCTCTCCTTAGCCCTGGTGAGGCCTCATCTCGAGTACTGCTTCCTGTTCTGGGCTCCCCAGTACAAAAGAGACATGGAGCTACTGGAGAGAGTCCAGCATAGGGATACAAAGATGATCAGAGGATGGGAGCATCTACCCTATGAGGAAAGGCGGCGAGAGCTAGGCCTGGTTAGCCTGGAGAAGAGAAGACAGAGGGAGGATCTTACCAACGTCTATAAGTACTTGAAGGGAGGGTGTCAAGGGGATGGGGACAAACTCTTTTCAGTTGTCCCATGAGACAGCACAAGAGGCAACGGGCAAAAACTGACCTACAGGAAGTTCCCCCTGAACAGGACGAAGAATTTATTTCACTGTAATAGTGACAGAGCACTGCAAGAGGTTGCCCAGAGAGGTTGTGGAGTCTCCTTCTCTGGAGATATTCAAAGCCCACCTGGATGCAACCCTAACATGCTCTAGATGACCCAGCGGGTCATCAAGTCATCTTGAGCAGCGGGTTTGGACTAGCTGATCTCCACCAGTCCCTTCCAACCTTACTGATACTATGATTCTATGAACTAGCAGCCAGTTACTAGTGGCATTGCTCTGAAATACTTCTTAGCATCTTTATTAACAAGCTGAAAAAATACACTCTCAGGAATTTTGTGGACGATACCAAACTGGGCAGAGTGGTTGATAAGCTGGAGAACTGAGCTTCTACAGAAGGACCTCAAGAAGCTGAGGAAATAGACTAACAGGAACCTTAAAATTCAATAAATGTAAATGCAAAGTCCTGCATCTGGGATGGAATAATGCCAGGGATTATTATTGGCAGGACAGAGATGACTGGTCAGAAAGCAGCTTTGCAGAAAATGACCTGGGGGTCCTGGGGGACAAGTTGAGCATGCATCAGTAGTGTTCCCTTGTAGCAAACAAACAAACAAAAAAACCAAACACTCCCCCCTCCAAAAAAAAAAAAAAAAAAAAAAACCCACTGTGAGATCACATCTGTAATACTGTGTCAGGCTTGGGGCTGCCTAGTACAGGATTAACACTGACAATTTCATTTGTTTACTCCAAATTCAAAGCCACTCTCCTATGTGAGATTGGGGGAAATGTTCAAGAACCATTCATTCAAGGAGGAAGTGTTTGAGAACTAGCACCTGCTTGACATTTAAGCAATCTACCACAAGAATGGCAGCAAGTGTTGGAAGCAGGTATACAGCTGCTTTTCTATATAAGTCATTATTTATTCAATGTCACTACACTCAAATTGCTGGAAAAAAGTTTTAAGAGGAAAAAAGTCAACAAAATACCTTTACAAAAAGAGAACAATAATAAGAAAAACTTACCACATCACTAGCACTGGAAAATTCATTGTTAACCAGACTTTCAAGAGCCATCCATCGAACTGGCCTGTTTTCATTATCTCCAAGGCAATGGTAATCCATAGGAAATAGGTCTCGTGATAGCGCATTGTCTGTAATCTTAACCTGAAGTGCATCATCAATGCTAATTTAAAAGAACAGGAAGTATTTAGCAAACTTGGCATTACAGTTTTTGAGAAAATTTTTATGCTCCACCTTAAGTTTTATATTCAGGACATTATTGGGGAACACTGATCACAATACTAACATTTCAGAGTGTTAGAATTCTTCTAGATTAAGATACGCGTATTCTGTGGTTACTGAATATTATCTAAGAAGTTATTTATTCTGTGTTAACAGATAAGCACTAGAAAAGTCAGAAGTCTTAGATTAAATAAAATTAAACATTTATAAGTGCAGAAAAGTACAGTTAAAGCAAACAAACAACTCCCTTAAGTCATTCATGTTCCCTTGGAGACCTCCTTTCTGATCCATTAAACAAATATTTACCTGTAACACTCCTGTAGCAATGATGATCTAAAGATCTAGTGATATCTTATTAAAGCAACTTGTACCATTTGTGGCCTGAAAGTTTGTCTTTAATCAAACAACATCATTAGCTCTAATAAGATACAATTCGTTCACATAAACACTGCCTCAACAAAAAGAATTCATCCTGATTGTTCTCATATGCAGGATACTAGTTAAATGAAACTGATTTTCAATTGACAAAAGATACTTCAAAAAACACACAAAAGCCCTTAGCAGGCATTTACAGATTAAACTTGCCAACTTTTTTTTTTTTTTTAATTCCTCTGGAATGTTAATCTATGCACTTTTAAATAAATAAAACAACTGACAAAATTCAACATTCCCAAATGTCTGACTCCAGAATATAGTTAAGATGCTGGCTTTAACATCTTGTGAAAATAATACACAACTGATTTTTTTTTTAAAAGATAACATTGTTTGCTGTCTTTTGACTTTGTCAAGTATTTTGTTATTGTGGTGAAAAAATGAAATAGAAATTCTTGATTTGTGTTTTCTGCTTTGTAGATCACCTTATTCAATTGATTTGTACTCACTTTCAATTCTGTCCATTGCCCTCAAAATTTATAGATCGGGAGATTTCCTTATCTAGTCACTCTTAAGATAAACAAATGAAATTCAGAGATGTTCCTAAAGGTCTATAAACAAATATGATACAAAGGATTACTTTCCATTCTAGCTGTGCCTGACCATACTGAAGGCATTTTAAGAGTGGAAGTATTTTCCCCTTAACAAACCTGCAAAGCCTATTGCAATCCTGGATGCCTACATGAAGCTGGCACACAAATACATAGGCCTGATACACTTCATACCAACTCCTCTCAGCCTGTCACTTCACAAAGGTATTGCCAAGAACACACCTGGGAAACAAAGGGGTACATGAACAAAGTACTTCAAAGAACCCTGGCGACCAGTAACCTATTAAAAATCTACAGATAGCCCAAGAACTCTTGAAAGGGTGCACTAATCAGTAGATACTTAACTTATGTCTGAATTTCCTTTGGAGAAGAAAGTGCCAGGTACATTATGAATCATGATTTTTGTTGTTAGCACTCAGGATCACATGCACAGCAGCTCAAAAAGAAGCTAAACTTTGAAGCCCAGAAAGGTAGAGTCAAGCTGTCCGAAGTTCTGACTCGTTGCATGTGAAGAGCATGAGGTAATTAATTCACTGTACTCAAATAACAGCTTGCACATAAGCAGTGCTCCAAGGAAACAACTATGATCTTTATCTGCTATGGTATCACTCCTTTCCCAACATATTAAGTAGAAAGAAAGCAAATAGGAATTAAGAAAAGAGTACCCTAAGGAATGCTATCAGGTTCAGCCTCCTTAAGTAATCCCAAAGCTACGAAAGATTCTGCTATGCTGGCTCAGATGTACATGTTCAAAAGCGTGAAAGATGGCTTCAGTGTGGATTTCACTGCTCCCTCTGTCTCAATGTTTACTACATCAACAGTATTCAATACCAGTGGTGCACATGACTGGTGCTGTAGTTAAACGAATATCAGGGCAAGTGTGAACACTTAAGTGTTTTATAGCCCTTTCTCTTACCCACTTTGGATGCAAGGTCTTGCATTATTGGCTCTTATTGGGACACTTGAAGAACTGGGCTGAAGGTTAGACCTGAGAGAACTAAGTGATTTGTAAAGAGGCATGAGGGACTAAGAACTGTAGGAATAGTGATCCCCAACACAGCTCTGAGGGGCTAGGCAGAGAAGTTGGTCCAAGTTTCAGGAGCAGGATCTGTGCTGAGGTCAGGTAACCGACCTACAGTTCCCTCTTAACTGCTGAAACAGACATTCAGAGCTCTCTAACAGACACCACAAGCATGGTCCTAAGTAGATCATACACTAGAAGTGCACATTGGTAGACTGCAAGCAAAGTTGACAAAAAGTGCAGATAGAAACTTGCCTTTCATCAACTTCAAGGACTGTTAGAGAGCAATCAAAACAAGACCCTAAATTAAAAGGTGGTACAACACGCATCTTCAACAAAAATTATTAAACCACCTGGAGGGAAAAATGCCTTGAGGATCCAAGCAGCGTTTCCAAGGAAGCACTGAAAAAGACTATGGCAAACAAAAAAAAAAAAAAAAAAAAAAAAAAAAAAAAAAAAAAAAAAAAAAGAAGGTGGTAAAAAACTGAAAGAGATAGAAATCAAAGGGCAGCAATGGAGCCAGGAAATCAGTCACTCTTCTTACCTAGACTACTGAGAAAACTGAAGATAAGGGAGCATGCTTCACTTGCTATACCTGTGCAGCAGGCTTTCTGCCTGATGACCGTACCCCATTTAACACTTACACACAGTTTCTAGCAGCCAGGTCTTTATGAATAACTTCCCGTCTGGCCAAATAACTCATTCCACAGGCGATCTGAATAGCCATATGTACAAGATCCTGCTGGGAAATTGCCTACAAGAACACAGAAGAACAGTCATTATAATACTGCAGGGGGAGGCTGAACATCTCCAACTTGCGCCTTCCTCACTGCTAGACAGGTTTTTGTCTGATCAGTGGTCAACATGGGCAAAAAAATTTACCTTCTTATCACACTGTTTCCTGTTTCTCTGAAAACCAATACATTTTCAGCCAGAGCACAAACAGCAGGCCATATTCACACTGATTACAGCTGAAAAGTATTACCACAGGCTATGCTCCATCTGCTTTTACAATTGAAGTCATTCATCCGCGTGCATGTGCTATATATATCTCAAACCCTTGTAGATATCTATACTGCACTTTTCAAATTCTACTGTGCTCCAGAAATTTCAATATGCAAGCGGACACTGTAGTTGCAAGTCTGGGAGTAAAATAAGCCAAACACTGAATTAGAACAATAATATGCAGTTTTTTTGTTCATAAATTGTTAAGGAACAGATTTTATTTCAGAAGACCAAGAAATTTGCTTTGCATGTTTGTAGAAAGGTTCCATCTTAAAATAAATTAAGACATGAAATGTCTCATTTTTTTGGTAGTTAAAGTAGTACAGTCACAGCTTATTATTAAAAAGCAACGAGAGTAATAATATTTTATGACTGACATTTTTTTTTATAGATTTTTCTTTGGAAATTGGTAGCAACTTCTGTTTCACTGAACACAGATAACAAACTGACTTTTTTTTTTATAGATTTTTCTTTGGAAATTGGTAGCAACTTCTGTTTCACTGAACACAGATAACAAACACCTTTACTGTCTAAATTCTTGGAAAAGAGTGCATTGCATAGAAATTTATACCTCAGATTAAGCAACAGAAGAGGTAATCAAAGCTGAAAGAATCTAGCAGCTTATCACAATTTATTGGCTCTCTAGATTAACAAGGACGTAGGTAGGCACTGGTAGCTGGAAATCTGGTACCTCACAGGGACAAATGCTGACCTCCGCAAGCCAGATTTCATTTCGTGTTTGATTTAGCCTAAAGACAAAAGCCAAATCAAGAAGAAGCCGAAGAAAAGTAAAGATAAGGCAATCATAAGAGGGCTAGTTATACTGTACAGACACATCCACATGTAAATATTGTTATTCAGATTTCCTCTTTTTATATTGACTTTACATTTATGGTTTTCATTGCATTTTTAGAAGAATATTGTCATTAATGTTTTTCCTTTCTCACTTTATGAAACAGATGCAGTAGCTTTAATTGAAAACACAGTGAACAGTTACAAACGCTATAGAGCAACCCAGTAGGAAAACCTGCAGAGATCGCTCTCTTTAGTCTCTAAACCTAAATAAATTCAACTGTTTTGCATCAGCAATACCTTAGAAATTTTTTATTAACAAAAGTGCCTTATGTTTAATATAAAACAACTTAATTAAAAACAGCAGTATACTAAGGGACACTATATTAATGACACAGAAATCAAAGTAAATTTAAATTTGTCCATACATAATTCTCCTCTATGTAGTGTAGCTTAAAGCCATGACAACGTTTTTTCCTCTATCTTTAAAATTATATTGTTGTATCAGCTACTACCCTGATCAGAGTTTAAATAAGCCTCATGGCCTCTCAATAGCCGTCATATATGCAGCCAAGAGCATGTACGAATCAAGGTAAATACTTGCTAGGAAACCTGCTTAGCAATTGTTTCATTGTTAAGATAGGAAAGGCGAACATTGCAGCTATTTCTTTTAAGGTGTATACATAAAAGAAACCAAGTCTTCAAAATTAAACCTGAGTGGTCAGGAAGTTAAATTTCTTGAATTTACCTGAGGATTGTTGGCCTCCACCAACTTGCATTGTCGCAAGAAAAGTTTAAGGTTCCCCCAATTCATGTACGGCAGCAGCACCATTGGTTTCTCTCCCTCTTCTATACAGACATGAGTAATAGGTAGCAGATTCCTGGAAGACACAGACAAAGATTCCTAATTTTAAAAAGTTTAAATTTGACAATAATCTTCTTGATCCCTAAACAATCTAACTAAAAATGATTTAATACTGAAGAGAAAGCATTTATCTTCCATTAAGAGATGCAGAACACCAGGCCTCCAAATAACTGAAGTTTTTAATATGTATATACATATATGAAAACCCCCGGACATTTGAATCTTTTCCCATTAGGAAGAAACCCTAAAATTTTTTCACTTGGTCTGAAAGAGATGGAATAAAATTCTATGAATAATGTACCTCTTTAAATGCAACTGTAAATATAAAATACCTTGTTCCATTACATAGTGGCCTTGAAGAAAAATGGCAAAACAACAAAAAATGCTTAATTTTGTTCCAATGAAAATTCCAGTATAAAAATACTTAGTTTTGAATCAGCTTAATATTCAATTGCACCTTCAATGCAAAAGTATCTCATAGGAGTTTTAATACAGATGTTTCATTCCTCTTCATGGGCCAGGTAATTCCCATACTGCGTTGCTTATAAACGTCTTCCAATAGTATCAAACATAAATTTACATGAACTTCTACCAAACTACAAATAGTTTCAAATTTCTCCCAAAATATTTTATTTAAAGAAACTATCTTCTTTCAAAAGCATATTAGCAAGTTTTCAGTGAGTTCCAGTGATTTTAAAACAGAACGCTAAGATTCCACGTTCTCATAAAAGAACAATCCTATCTTTTCGACAAGGTCTTAAGTACAATAATTCTTAGAAGAAACAACTTCTACATCCTGTGTAGAACTCGTTACTTCTCTTTGAGCTATCATCTCCTTCACATTATCAGTAAAAAGAAGATTAATTACCAGCCCAGGGACTTGAAGAGCAGCATAGGTTTCTTCCTACCTACATCCTTGACAATAATTAAAATCTTTAAGGTCATTTTCAACTCTTAGTTCAAGCTGCAAAAATGCCTTTAACTCAAGCAGTTTGAGATGCTGATTTAAAAACTTAAAGGCATCACCCTCAAAATCACGCCAAGTAACTCTTCAGGAATAAATGCCATCAGAGATGTTATGATACCATACAAAGACAGTCCATCTGTGCAGAATCCTAGAAAGCTTTTCCTTGTTTTTGTATAGGGCAGTATCTACTCATAGCACTCTTCTGTGCAATGCAAGACAGACTGGCGAATTGGGTAAATGGATAGTCAGCCTGCTATATACTTACACTGCATCTCATCAGTATGCATCCATTACATTTCACAACTAGCTGGCACCAAACCCAATGTAAGCTAACAACGCGCCAGTAGTACCTTATTCTTTTCTTGTGTTTACTCTTAATTCTCAGTTATTATAGAATATCTACCCATAAGGCCCAGTTGGAATTGAGTCTTGCAAGGGATGTCAAGGACAATAGGAAGGGCTTCTTCAAATACATCAGCAGCAAAAGGAGGACTATGGAAAATGTGGGCCCTGCTACTGAACGGGGCAGGGGCCCTGGAGACAAGGGACATAGAGAAGGCAGAATTACTGAATGCCTTTTTTGCTTCAGGCTTCACTGATAAGGGCAGCCCTCAAGAATCCCAGAGCCTGGAGACGAGGGAGAAAGTCCAGAGAAGGGAAGATTTCCATTGGTTGAGGAGCATAGGATTAGAGATCTTCTGGGCAAGCCTGACATCCACAAATCCATGGGCCCCGATGGGATGCACCCATGGGTCCTGAGGGAGCTAGCAGATGTTGTTGCTAGGCTGCTCTCCATCATCTTTGAAAGGTCCTGGAGAACTGGAGAGGTGCCTGAGGACTGGAAGAAAGCCAGCGTCACTCCAGTCTTCCAAAAGGGCAAGAAGGTTGACTCAGGCAACTCTAGGCCGGACAGCCTCACCTCCGTCCCTGCAAACGTGATGGAACAGCTCATCCTGGATGTCATCTCCAGACATATGGAGGAAAAGAAGGTGATCAGGAGTAGTCAGCATGGGTTCACCAAGGGGAAAGCCTGCTTAACCAATCCGATAGCCTTCTCTGATGGAACGACTGGCTGCGTAGAAGAGGGGAGAGCAGTGGACATTGGGCAGCTTGGCTTCGGCAAGGCTTTTGACACTCTTTCCCCCAACTTCCTCCTAGATAAGCTCAGGAAGTGTGGGTTAGACGAGTGGACAGTGAGGTGGATTGAGACCTGGCTGAAAGGCAGAGCTCCAAGGGTTGTCATCAGTAACACAGGGTCTAGTTGGAGGCCTGTGGCTAGTGGCGTCCCCCAGGGCTCCGTACTGCGTCCCATCCTGTTCAACTTCTTCATCAATGACCTGGACAAAGGGACAGAGTGCCTCCTCAGCAAGTTTGCTGATGATACCAAGCTGGGAGGAGTGGCTGACACACCTGAGGGCTGTGCTGCCATTCAGAGAGACCTGGAGAGCTGGGCAGAGAGGAGTCTCCTGAGGTTCCACAAGGGCAAGTGCAGAGTCCTGCACAGATAGGGAGAAATAACCCCAGGCACCAGTACAAGCTGGGGGCTGACCTGCTGAAGAGCAGCTCTGCGGAGAAAGACCTGGGAATGCTGGTGGATGACAAACTGACTATGAGCCAGCAGTGTGCCCTTGTGGCCAGGAAGGCCGATGGTCTCCTGGGCTGCATTTGGAAGAGCGTTGCCAGCAGGTCGAGGGAGGTGATCCTGCCCCTCTGCTCAGCCCTACTGAGGCCTCATCTCGAGTACTGTGTCCTGTTCTGGGCTCCCCAGGATGAGAGAGACATGGAGCTACTGGAGAGAGTCCAGCGTAGGGCTACAAAGATGATCAGAGGACAGGAGCAACGGCCCTATGAGGAACAGCTGCGAGAGCTAGGCCTGTTTAGCCTTGAGAAGACTGAGGGGGGATCTTACCAATGTCTATAAGTACTTAAAGGGAGGGTCAAGGGAATGGGGACAAACTCTTTTCAATTGCTCTGTGTGACAGGACAAGAAGCAACGGGCAAAAACTGAACCACAGGAAGTTCCGCCTGAACATGAGGGTGAACTTCTTCACTGTGAGAGTGACAGAGCACAGGAAGAGGTTGCCCAGAGAGGCTGTGGAATCTCCTTCTGTGGAGATATTCAAGGCCTGCCTGGATGCAACCGTGTCTAATATGCTCTAGATGATCTCCAGAAGTCCCTTCCAACCTTACTGATTCTATGATTCTATGATTCTACTGCTCACTGCTAGCCTGAAAGACCAAACCAGACTTTCCCCATTTCTCCACATACTGATACCTGTCAATTTTACTAATTGTGCAGCACTTAAAAAAAAGAAAAAAAAGAAGAAAAAAAGTACTCTTGCAAAAGGAAGCGTATCTAGGATTTTTACAGTGTATTTTACAGTGTCAAGAAAAGGGCATTTAAAAAATTCAGTTATTTATGGCTTATGATTAAAAAAACTTAATCGTGTAATTTTTTTCTGAATTCTGAAAGATCATTTTCCCCTTTCTAGAAGCTTTAAATACAAGCATTTGCAGCTCACAAAGATACAGTTTTTCATATACCACTGCTTATTGCTTACCTGTGATGAAGTCCTCTGAGTTTACAGCTTTCAGTCAGCATCATTGTCACCTGTACCTCTGAGGCTTGATCTAATAAAAAAAATTAAAGAAACTGTAGATTTAACTCTGGAAACAAATCAACATATTAATTTAAATTTGGTCCAATTTGGTTTAGGTCATTCGAGCACAAACAGAACTTGTTTGCCTGCTTTTCTAAAATGAATTTAAAAAATCCAGATGGGTAAGCCAAGCTACGAGGCATATTTCTGTTTAAACACATGGGGCAAAAGTAAAGGAAAGAAAACAAACCAAACAAAAATATGCTCTCCAGGTACTGACAGACTGTACTACTGATGCTTCCTGACTGCTTCTGGGCTGCTCATGAACTGCCTGCACTAGATAGTGTGGGTCACATCCTGCACACAAGCTTGGTGCTCCTGGAAGAAGAAAACATGCCACACATTTCCCCAAACCATAGACAGAAGTGCAGAGAACACACCAATTAGCTGATGAATCACAACTACAGGCTTCTGTAGTTTACTTCCATGTTAATGGAGACCATTTATTTCTAGATTCATTCACTTACTATTGTCTACTTGAAATACTTGATTTTTGGTAACCTTAAATACGTTTGTGGTTTTCCTCCTTACCTTTCAAAAAAACAACAAAAAACCACCCAAAAAACGAACACTCCTCTGGCTACGGTAAAGTGTTCTGAAAGTTGTTTTATCATTGTTTTTGGTGTCCCATTGCTCATGTACCTTTGTCAGTGTCTATCTATAACAGCTTAAACTGATATTAATCTGTACTGTCACAGTCCCACCCTCTTCCTACCTGGGAGAACGCTTCTGTCCCTCCTTCATGCTAGAACTAGTGCTCATGTGTCTAGGCAAGAAGCTGGTACAGGAAAGAGAGCCCATATAAACCGACAGCTTTTCCTTGCTGCATTAGGATGAATTTACATATTACATAAACCAACATTTTACTGGCCAAGAAGGGAGAGTGGGGAGAAGAGAAGAAAGAGGAAAGAGAGAACTTATCTGCTCTTTTCCTTTCTTGGTGGTCTTGTCCTCTCTTTGTTTTATCAGCTCCAGCAACTCACTGGACCCTTTCCTAATTCAACTCTCATCCCACCAAAAAAAAAAAAAAAAAAAAAAAAAAAAAAAAAAAAGAAAAAGAAATCCACCATTTTGCTGATTTAAAATGGTGAGTGTAGTTAGTGCAGATATGCACAAGGTAGATAAAAAGTTTGAGGCCTCCAGCCTCCAGGGAGAGGATAGCATGACCTCTCCCTCATGGCAATAATAAGCTATCAGATCGTTCCTGACTATAGTACACAAATTCACTTCCTTTAGCTTTCCAGGTTAGTCAACACATTGAAGTAGAAGCACTTTCAGGCACAACACAGCTCCCGTCTAAGAAGGGTTCATTAAGAGAGAAAATACATAACTCAAGGACCTATGAGCCAGGAAACATCAGCTGGATTAAGATTTCTCTAAATCAGCAAAAGGAATGATACACCAAAGCAAAAAAGTTACTCTGCTTCAGAGGCTATTTTATCATCTCTGCTCAGAAGGAAATAAAAAGGAGGCATGCCTGCCCAAAAGCATAGAGCTGCAATGGAAAGCAGGAGATAGGAAAAATGATATTGTAATAAGATACACCTTTTCATCTCAGACTATGATAAAGGAAGGAAAGACATTACTAGGTCTAAGTTTTAAAGTTGATCCGTTTGGTTATATCAACTAGCTTATACTTGCTTATATACTCTTTGGTCTTATGCTTACTTAACTGGTTTGCTTTCAATTCTAAGACTCATCTTGCAATAATCTAAAGCTCTGAATCAAAGAATAATTAAAACAGGCTAAAAATCCACATAACAAGTTACTCTGATTCAGAAAACAAAACTACCCATCTTCTCATGGTAAATATTGGTACAGACAGTACAGTCTTCTGTCCATGTTTTTCCTCTCCATCACAGAGTTTGTTTTTCAGTAGGCTATTACTTTTAACTGTTTTCTTTTAGTTCAGAGAGTATGTTTTACTGGCTGACCACCCAAAGGATGATTGACTCCTATTGAAGTATATATGAAAATCTAAATCTTATCTCGTAAAACAGTCCCAGCATCTGTACTGTGTTTTCCTATCAGTATTATTTCCTTGTTTTCTGCATGGAAAAAAAAACCCTTAAAACACACCAACAAATTCAACACATTCAGAACAAAACAATAGCAGTGCAAGGCTGGTCCTCCTCTAACTTACACCAAAGCCAATTTAGAACCACCACACAGCCCAGTTACTAGTTTTGTACTAGATAAAATTCAAAATAGAATATAAATCACCACTTAAATTTGAGTGATTCTAGTCAAAAGGAAAAATAAATTCCCCAAATCATGTTATTGCAACAGCCCCCATTGCAATTAAGATTTCATTTTATAGCTATTTTCTTTAGTTACATGGCAAAGATAGGAGAGTGCATTAAACTCTAAAAATCAAATTTAAGAGAGAGAGACTTCTGAGCATCCAGCAGACAGGACTGCAGAGATCATGACAAAGGTGATTTTGGTAACAAAATATTTCACTGTAGGCTGTATTAACATGTGAGCAACCTGACTATCTTGCACTGAAAATCCACATGAGCATTCTGCAAGTTCCACCGCACTTCTGGCTTTTGACAACACAAATATACAGTCCTAGAACAGAGCAAGTGACAGTCCTGACCCAGCAATTCTAGTCTGTTAAGACTAGATTTATAAAGATATACAAAGGTGAATCCTATAGATACTAGTTTCCTGCCTGGGCCAAAACGCAATTCTGCACTTAAACCGTTTATCAACTCTCTAAGCATTACATGTAAACTACACACTCATACTAGTATTTTATTTATAAAATTCTTTGTGTAACCACACAGAATTAGACCTGTGGAAGGAGCTAGTCAAACACAAAAGAAAGGCTATAGACTTTTGAGGTGATCTGATGTGAGCATAGCCATATATGGTTACTGAACCAGTATGTCAGGGCAAAGGGGGAGAAATAACCTCCCACAGGGCAAAAAATTCTTAAATTAGAATAGTAACGTAAAGCCATAGCACAAGAGATGACAGTCTCCCACATATTAGATTTATGCATGAGGAAGCATTCCCAAATCAAACATGCCAGGGCAAAGCAACGAGGCTTACTGTACAACTTCTTCAAAGCCTAGGAAGCCTCTAACTTACTTTTGAGATAATAATGTTGTTTGCTAATTAAAAATGTCAGTATTCAACATGCTATTAAGTTACAGCACCATGATCATGAGCTAAGGCACAGACATGTTAGCACTTTTTGGCCCTGAAAAAGCACGATCTATTTACACAAGGCCATACATCAACAGCTGGGTAACTGAATAGCAGAGATTAGAGAAGACATCAAGATTTAAGACCACGATTTAAGAGCCAATAGCAATTCTGAAAGACTAATTAGGACCAGAAATGCCTCAGCTTTCAGAAAGTTCTGAAAACCAAAACTATATTCTAATAGAGGCAGATGCAGACATATTCCAGAACTAACTAGATGCTTCTAAGGCAATGGTTTCATGCTTTCTGTGTCAAGGGCTTGATGATAAAAGGCAACCCTATAGGATTCAGCAACAATAAGCTAGGATTTCTAGAAGCTTTGATATGGTTGCAACCATCTCATGAAATTTTATTTGTATATAGCCTCAGGCAGTGGGACTCTTGGCACTACCATCTTTGTAAGAGAGGCTAATCTCACAATATTGCCGCACAACTCTGATGAGCTGTTATATGCGCTGAGACATTTTCCTGGTGAAGCATTCACTGGGACAAAGAACACTTATTTGTTATTTTATATACTTCTAGAAGTCTATATGCAAAACTGCATTTTAAATCTTCATTTATCATTATTCATCAACCACATTAATCATCGTGACACATGAAACTGCCAAGAGGAGTTTTCCAATGGTAACACTGCAGCAGTTTGCTTCCTGAGAGACTGAACTCTAACAATTACAGAACATCATACTCTACATTCACTACATGGTAGTATAACAAGAAGAGTCACTGTTCCTCTACACCTCAAATGACCTATCAGAGATGAAAAGCAGCAATTTCCTGCATATTGCAGTAGGTTACCTGATTAACTGGATGGCTTTCAATACCAACACTTTAGGTCAAATCTCAAAACATCAAAACACAGCATCACAACCAAACTTTCAGACTGTAGCACAGTCACTGAAATAAATTACTTTGGATAAAAAAAGCAGTATATTACTATAAACAAGACTGTCACACGTTTCAAAATTCAAATAAGCCATTCCAGAGCCTCCTATGGGCTACACACAGCAATTCCTTTTAAGAATTGCTTAATTCTTAAATTAAGTATTTAGTATCTCTGCAAACACTATAGCTAGGAAATCTCAAGGCTTTCTATGAACAAGCCTCGTAACAGCAATATTTAAAAAGATGTTTTACCTGAACCTGTTCTCACTTTTTGGACAATTTGTAACATCTTGTTCTCACATGAGCTACTTCTTGTCTCATAATGCAATCCTGTGCTGCAAATTTCCAACATCAAAACACTTACACAATCCATTTTCTATGCAACAGCCTGTTTCCACAAGGCTTGTGCTACTTTCATCTTTGACATTTGTGGGTTTGCCCCACTGTGACAAAGTCCACAAGCTCAAGTTATAAGAGGGAGAACAGCACATGGGCACACACAATGATCACAGATTGTGTTTCCATATGAAACACAGCTAGGCTATTTAAAACCTGACAGTAGCACTAGAATTATGCTAAATAATATAAACACTCCCAGCATCAGCACACTCTGTGATTGCTGCCACTTCTGCAGAGCAATACATTACCTGTTACAAAATAGAAGTCAATCCCAGTGCAAAGAGAATACATGCCTGAATACTGCTTTAACACTTTTATGCAAGTCTTTAGTTTTGGAAGAAGTTCAAGACTCAAAAACCATCTTGAATTCACGTCTCAAACATTACGTTTCTAATGTTGTTAGTAGACATTTTTAAAACTTTCCTTCAATAGAAGGATTAACAGCTTCAGGAAGTTATTATAAGCTATGAATTAAATCAAAATGAACAAACACAGTCATGAGCTGATCTGCTTTTTCCCCAGTACAAGAGAGACATGGAGTTACTGGAGAGAGTGCAGCGTAGGGCTACAAAGACGATCAGAGGGCTGGAGCATCTGCCCTATGAAGAAAGGCTTCGAGAGCTGAGCCTGTTTAGCCTGGGGAAGGGAAAACTGAGGGGGGTTCTTATCAATGTGTGCAAGTACCTGAAGGGAGGGTGTCAAGGAGACAGGGACAACCTCTTTTCAGTTGCCCTGTGTGACAGGACAAGAGGCAACGGGCAGAAACTGAACCACAGGAAGTTCCGCCTGAACGTGAGGGAGAACTTCTTCATTGTGAGAGTGATGGAGCACTGCAAGAGGTTGCCCAGAGAGGTTGTGGAGTCTCCTTCTCTGGAGATATTCAAGGCCCGCCTGGATGTAACCCTGTCTACCATGCTGTAGGTGACCCTGCTGAGCAGGGAGGTTGGACTAGATGATCTCCAGAGGTCCCTTCCAACCTTCCTGATTCTATGATTCTATGAAGTGGAAGAAAGTACATACACAGAGTATTTACACTTTAAAGCTTTGAGAGATTATAGCAGTTAGACAGTGACAAGTGACTGTGGAAGCCACCAGCGCACTAGACCACTTTCAGCCTACCAGTGAAGTAAAGACAAGACTATTCTTCGAGGGCTATTGCATGTGCAAGTCTAGATACCTGCAGAAACATTCACATAACAGCTATACTTTCAAGTGTTAATGCCCATCCAATTTACAAAGCAACAGTGCATCCTACAGAATTCAAATATATCTATATGTTAAGATATACATATGCATATGACAAAGTAACCAGGTTACAGGATAAATCATCATGTTTACTCTTGTTAAAATCTCAATAGAACAAGATTTCTGCTCCAATCTTAAAGTCAAGGCTATTTTTAACATAAATATTGGTTTACATATTGCAACTACACAATCAAAGTTATCTTCTAAAGCATGGCAATTCAGAGTTTCAAAAGGTAAAGACTAATTTTTTCCTCTATAAAGACTGCTGTTGATCTCTCTAGATTGAATCTGATACTTTCTGGAACTGATTCAACATAAACACTGACAAAATAAAATATGTTGTTCTGTTTTCATTGCCCTGTAAACATACATACAAAACCAAGCCTTAGAAAACAGCAGAGGAGGAAATACGATTTGGGGACAGTGTCATATCCCTATATAATAACAACACTAGAATCCAAGCAGAAGAGAAAAATAGCCACAGTCCAAAGGTTCTCTGCTCAGTAATTAATTCAACTTAAAGTTGAAAGTAAAAATAAATGCAAAGCGAAACTGAGGAAGAAAGGCATAACTGATTTAATTTCACAATGTCTATCAACTGCCTGATAAGGGTAACTGTTAATAAAACCGAAATACAAGTAGTGGTCTTAAATGAAAATGTTCTTGAGATGAAACAGTAAAACATTTTCCTTCAAAAGCATATGGAATACCAAGTCTTACTATTAAGAAGTGCAAGTACCACGAGTGCAGCTACTCGAATGTTTTTCTAAACAATGTACTATTTAAAGTCTCTATTAGTGCATCATGGTTGTATGACAAATATAGTGTACTTTTAAATTGATTTTTCAAAAATTTGCTCTTTTCCCCTAATTCTTTAAATTCTGGAATCCTTCTACAAAGAAACTTAATAAAATTTAAATCGGACTAGAAGAAGCATTTCTTACTTGAAGCTTTTATTGTGAATTTTCTTCAAGAGAAACCGAATCTTGTACTCAAAATTTTGGGAGGTTAAACACTTTTTAATTTACTTCTAGAGCGCATTGGTATGAACATTTAAAGCATATAAGGCATGAACTTAAAAATATCTTACTTAGGGCAGTGCTTTTAACAACAGACTGCAATGGTTACAAACTCAATGCAGTTTAAAAAAGGTATGTTGGAAAAGGCTGTGTATACTGAGGTTCCATGATACTGTATCCCTAATACAAACAAGAAATCCTTCAAACTTGTTAACACAAGATTTTTTACTTGCACTTAACTCATTCTTCTCTGCTTTTTGCTTTCCTCTACTTTGCATGGTCTAGAGTTCTCTGGATCTTCTCTCCTACACATCCTACATGTACTCAAAACTACCTAAAGAGTCACCAATTTACCTTCAACTATATCATAAATAATACAGAACAGACATCACAAGAATGAAGGCAGTTAAAGGTCTGTAAGCTGTGCTTACAGTGTATCTGCCCCAGACAACTGAAATAAGTACATCACTCTTCCCTTAAAGGAAGATTCCTGCTAGTTCTGATGTTTCTGGCTGATCCTTCAGGTCTTCAAGAACAATGATCAGAACTAGAATGGCTGCCATTTTCAGATAACTGGCTAAATATACACTGTCTTGATGACTACACAGGACATCTTCTAGTGCAGAATATCCACTGCAGTGACTCAAAATGAGTTCGCTATTGAAAAGAAACATTGCCAGAAACAGGGCAATGAAGAATCTCTTTGAGAGTTCATATCTGCAGGGTTCCCTCAGATCTACAACACAGTGCAAACTTGCACTGCAGCCCTGTTTTGACTGATACTAGAAGTCTTGTATACTACATATATTCTGAAGTCAACTGCAGTCCGGAGCGGTATCAGGTAAATTCAGAGTAAGGTCCTTCTGCACGCCTTCTACTACAATATCACGATCGA
Source organism: Rhea americana (assembly GCF_003343005.1). Taxonomy (NCBI): domain Eukaryota; kingdom Metazoa; phylum Chordata; class Aves; order Rheiformes; family Rheidae; genus Rhea; species Rhea americana. The sequence continues at coordinate 584,012 of NW_028186482.1, forward strand.
GGCTGCATATGTGGGTGTACTTTGAACGTTACTCTTAACTAGATTCACAACGAATAAATAAAGCACAACTTTGGAGATCACCAAGGTTGCTGAAAAGGAGTGTTTTAGTCTCCTATGACGAAATTTACAAAACCTAAGGATTTTTCAGAGTTAGTAAAATGAGGAAATCTCAAGAGTTAACCTTTATTCATGCTATGACTTTGTTTCCAGTGTTTTTCCATGGGTGAATTGTTTTCAAACACTCTTGCACACAAGAAAAAATATTTTAAGTGGTTAGAAAATGAAATGGAAGCAGTTAGATTATCTTGAATAGCACTATTGGCTGTTTTTAATAAAAATGTACCTTGGCCAGTATGCACTACATGAGTCAAGGCTCTCTAAAATTAAAATTCACTGTGTATGTTCCTGGAATATTACAATTCCATTTGTTCTGCAAATAATTTTCTCCTTTGCAGGAAAAACACCATTAAACAATATGTTCCTGTAAATCAAAATAGAAAACTGTGTGTTCTTCCTTTTCGCTGGTAACAAAGTCTAAAGATTAAAAAAAGAAAAAAGTTCACGCAGCCTATAAAGGTAGAAGATATCAGTCAATCACTCGCAAGAGATGCAATTTTATCTCTGAGAACATGGCAACTGAGACACTTTGCAATGTTTAGAATGGTTGGAAGCTTCCTATCAGAAAAGGAAAAAAAAAATCAAGCATTACAACTACACAAAACAATCCTGCCGCAGAGCAAAAAGCACAATGAACAAGCCAAGTGCCAGCTAATTCTCTCATCTTTCTCACAAACAACCTATTAAGGTTGAGATGATCTACAGATTCCAATATTCCAAGAAAGGTAGTTTCCAAATATGGTATGAATATGTGTTCTCATTCTTACTGGTAGAGGGACACAGATCTTTAACATTAATCTTCATGAATGTCTACTTAAAAAAGAATGAAGAGAAATTATCCATACAGATGTCTGAACACGAAAAAGGTTAAAATTTTCTTGATTATTACTAGCATATTATTACCCAGTGAAACTGTTACCTGGAGCTAGGAAAGAACAACTTGATTACCAACACGAAGAATCTAGAGAAGGTAGGAACAAGCGACATTTTTTGCCCAGGGTATATGATCTTTGTACTTAGAAGACTACTAGAGTCTCCAGAAAGCTACCTCTAATTTTGCCAATTTATACTCTGTATTTGTTTATTTGTTTCAAACTTTCCTGGTTTAGATACCAGTCACAGAACATTTCACATATTGAAGATTCAGGCATTCCGATGCATTCTCTCAGATCTTAGATGATATAGCACACAAAAAAAGACATTTGTAATGACAAATTAAGATACTTAGTGAACATAAACTTAGGAAGTTTTGTCACCATCCTGTTGCAAATTATCTTTGGAGTACACTACTGCTACACGAAAAAAGAAATCACCTCTTGCAGTCTAAGGTACTGTAGTGAACTTTTGACAATCAGGAATGGATCCCACTCTCAGATTGTATTTTCATAAAAAATGATGTCAAGACTGAGAGAAGTGTTTCCATCTTTGCAGCCATATGAGCTTACAAATTGTGTAACAAATAGCCACTTCATCAGTGGAAAAATAATCCAATGGCCTACTGAATAGTTCTGATGAAATACTCTAGAAGAGTCCAGTTCTCAGAGACAAATTTGTGATGTACAAGAAACTATTCCAATAATCCTGAAGAAGCAAGCTGAAATCTATTTGTCTCTTGCACTGATGTTGCTTCATGAAGATCAAACTGGGCCTCTGAAAGTCTGACTTACTCAGTCAATCCCAACTTGAGAAAGTTGGGAAATGCAACACATTCCTGGAAACTACTTCGGACACCTCTGTGATTGGCCTCTTCCACTTAGGTCTCTTTCAATGTAAAGTTGGACAAGTCCAGACTTTCTCAGTTTTCATATATTACCTATTCCCTTAGCAACAGATCACTTCAGAAGGAAAAACAAGTACTAAGTTCAGAAAAAACAAAGCTTCTTGATTTCAGTTAGTACTCTTCTGGTCTATAGTAATGCTTAACACCTCACCAGAATGCTGGAAAACGTCAGGAAACAAGGAAGTGGGAAAGGCAGTCATGGGTATTGCTAACATCAATCTAGTATCTTTACTTTTTGACCCTGCTGGCAGAAGAATCCTAACCCCAGGGAGGGATGGCAAAGATAGGAAAAGCAGGCCAACTGACAAAGCTGCAAACACATTTCCTCTGAGTGGCAAACGCTCACAGACGTAATTATCATCGGATAAGCATATCAGCCACAGCATTCATTTTCTCTTGGATGTGAAATGAATAAACTGACAGCACATTCTTCTCTGTCCAAATCATTAGGAAGTAACCCACCTTGAAAGGTTACAGATCTTGTAATACATTAACAACTAAGAAAGAAACACAAAAAAGAAGAGGTTCATTATGATAAGCACATAACGACAGTGCAGACACAGTAGTGGAACTTGGAAATCCTATTAATCTGCTGTGATATTCACAGCATTACCTGTCCTTAAAGCTTTACCTGTCCTAAAAGCTTTTCCTTCTTTGACACATTCCTTAGTACATCAGAGATTTTCTCCCAAAAGCCAATATAAAGGCACTGCCTATGGCTCAAGAGAATACTTCAAGTCTTATGTATACTACTTGTTGCAGGCCAGTATCTTTGACTTGTCCAGCAGATGATTACTTAATTTACTAGCTTTAACAAGCTGCACAATGCAAAAGCAAGTGGTGACGGAAGGCAGCTAAACCGTGTTTTTGCAAATGTCTTATCAACTAATCCAATACTACACAGAGTTAACTGTGCTGTATAGATCTCAAACCATCCCAGCACACAACTTTGTTGCTCATGAAAGTGGAAGCTTTTGTGTCTCTAATTCAGGGAGGAGGAACGAAATGAGACAGAAAATGTCATCCTGGGTTATGGTGAACAATGCCCCGAATTAGAGGACTTTGTCCGTGGTGTGAGCACCACGCTTATGTGATATGGAACAAGTCTTTTAAAAATCATATCAAATAAAAGGTGACAGTTGGAACCATTTGGCAGGGATAGAAAAAAGCAGAACTCAGAAAAAGTGCATGGGGTACTGGAAAGAAGTATAATTTTTTGATTAAGGATGCTCTTTCACTTCTTGAAAAATTCAGTACAAGAAAGTTTGTGCCTTGATTAAAAAGAAAAAAAAAAAACACACTCCCTCCTCCCATTAGTTTTGTTATGCCGAACATTTTCAGTAGTCATAATTCTGGCTACCATCATCAGGCTAAATGGTAGCCTCCAAGATCCTCAAAACGGCAGTGCATGTGTTTTTCAGAAGTCTTCCTCAGATTCAACAGCGAAGGAAAACAATAAAGAACGGAAGTATGATCATTTCAGAGGCTCTCCTCAAGAAGTCATCATGACAGAATATTGTCATGTGATACTAAGAGCAACTGGCAGTCTGAATCTAGGGTACCAGGCAAGGAGCAGAAATGACAGCATCAGACCTTCACTTCTCTGCTCAGCCCTCTATGAATCTCATTAGCAGAAATAAAAGAAGTTGTCCCAGAACACAAGTCAAGTGCTGCCAGATGCTGAGACAGAACTACCCAAAGGTTAACCTCAACCTGGTCTCACCTGAGAGCTGCTCCTGCACTCACTGCTGCCCACAGAGCAGCACTTCACTTACTACCCTGCTTCTTGTTAAACAAGAAAGAGGGCTAGTTTCACACAACTTTGTGTATCTGTATGCATATGTAGGTACATATGCCTATGTTGATGACTCACAACTGGTACCTGGCTCAAAACACAGACAACTTGGATTGTCTCAAGTTCAGGGTATCTTGTCAGCACATCAGGCAGAGCATCTGGTACCGACCTGTCTCCATTGCCAGAGCACAGCATCCTGCCAAGCCTATTTCAAGAACAAGGGTACGGCTAAGGAACGTGACAGCATCTATCTCCAGCTGCCACTTCAGATTACTCTCGTGACAGCTTCAAGAAGTAGGGACTCCTTTCATAGCTACTGTTATTCTAAATCAGGTTATTAAAAAATATTCTTTTACTTGAAGTGAATATGAAGGTTTTTTCAGTGACTTTCTCATTATATGTTTTCTTATTAAGTGCATACATCTGATTGCTTGAAACCATACCAATGGTTAGTGCAGAGGATGGATTCTGGATACAGTCTGTAGGATGCATGTAATAGTTTTTGTCTGCACTTACCTTATTCCTTATTTCTTAACATCTACCTATTATGATTTAAATCACTCAGAATATATATTTTTGAAAAAAAAAAGTATGTTAAAATTTGTATAAATTCAGTTTAGAAGATAATTCATTTAAATGATTGCAGAAGCTAAAGTTCTTTTAAATATATACATATATACATATATATACATATATATACATATATATATATATATATATATATATATATAGCCATGCCTATTTATAAAAGATGCTGCAAAGCCTTCCAGGAGCAACTTTTCAGCAATTTGTGTGAAAAAGGCTGTCAATGGCTAGAACAGTGCCATGTCAGAAAAACCAAAAACCATAATTTTACTTAGAAGACTTGATAGGTGAAAGTATTCAAGATGCAGTAGTGGAAGGCAATGCTGGAGACTATGCAGGTTTTTCTTTGCTTTTTAAGCAGAAAACATTTGGGTTTTTTTGGTTGTTGGGGGGTTGGGGAAGTTTAAAGGCAGATTTCTCAGCATGCACCACAGCACAAACCATTGAAGGCAAATAATAATAATAAAAAAATCCTCCTTTATGTAATCATACCTTTAACAGTTTTGACAAAAACTTGTTTCTCTTTACTGGGATCTTTTTCCTCTATTAGAATTCCATGGAAAATGCGCCCAAACGTGCCTACAATGAGAATATAAAACTACTTAGTATTATGTAGTGATAATACATTGATAAAGTTAATAGACACATTGATAAAGTTAATAGACACATTGATAAAGTTAATAGACTTTAGTATGTATTAATAAGAATGCATTTTAGGGTAATATTCTCTTGGCTAAAGCAGAAAGTCGGAAATAAAGATAAAACGTGAAGACCTAAATACCCTATTAAATCAGCAAGAAAAAAACCCAATCACTTCTCCAGCAGAAAGTGAATTCAGAACTTTATGTAGTATATGCACAAGGTTTAGGTGACTTGCTTCAGTAAAAAAAGAAAAGACAGAAAAAAAGCACAATCAACAGGCAAAGTGAATCAACAACAGCAACAGAATCCAGTTAAATATCAATACTGATGACAGTTCACAGCCCTCATCTATTGCCTGCACATTCCCTTCAATGGTCTTCCTTTTCTCATAGAGTCAATTTGGAATTCCCCAACCAAAACATTTTTCACCAAGAGATGAAAATTTTTTGGAAATGTTCACAGGAAAATACTGGATTCAGGAAACATCTCTCTTCACGAAACATTTGAATAATAAAAACCATTCCACCTTAGCTGAAAGTTTGTTCAGTCTGCTTTCAAAAATTTTCATACACATATGTTAAACAAATTTATTGCTAGAAGAAAAGCAATACTGAATATCTTCAATGAAAACAGCACTATAACACACACACAGAATTAACTTTTTATAGAACTGAGGATGGCAATTACTTTGCGTCATCTTTCTAGTAAAGTAGAAAATGACCAATGTGTGTCACCTTTGTGCAGTCTATTATTATGTTATATCCCTTTCTCTTTTCCACTGATTCGCCTCATCTAATTAGGTTGAACGATCTTTTATGGTGATTGTCTTAGTCTGGCTGTATATCTTCCAGCATAAAGCGTGGTTGTTCTTCAGTTCCTAAACACTCAGAGTCAACACGATGTTTCTATCATCTAGCAGTGAATTGTAAGTAAAGTCTTTGAGATAGAGATCTTGGAATTCTCATCTTATTAAGTGGCAGCTTAACTAAGGAAACTACAAGCAATCATAATATGCAGTTTTTATTATTTTACTATTAAATAAAAGCTTTCTATCTTAGTCCTTGAAAATACCACAACTAAAGTGCTTTAAATACACATTTATAACATTAGATGATTTGGAAAACACAATACAAGGAAAATAGCTTGATACTGTGTCATGTTTCATTACAAGACATTACCTATTTGTTTTTAAATGCTGGAATTAGAATGGAGGAAGCATAAAAAGCAATTACGACTACAAAATAATTTTCATGTAATGCATTATCTAAATATCTTAAGTATCGTACGATTGAAACAGCGTGCCTGTATGGTCCACGGTTTTATTTTATTTTATTTAATGATACATTGAAAGACAGTTCTGCTAAAATGCAAGTCTATCAGTATGCTAGAATACTTATAGACAGCGTTCTGTGCTTGCCCACTAGACCTCTGCCTTTTCCTCTTGTGGGCTGTTTGTGGATTATGCTATCTGCATTCCAGATTGATGAAGTAGACAAATGTCTCAGGTGTTCAGAAAATGGTAAAAAGTTGACCTAGTGTCAACATCTGTTCCACTTTGACATGTAACAGTTTCATTAGAAACAGCTTTTATTCATTTTTTCCCCTACATGTCTACATTTTGCCTTACATCTAATAAAATATTAATTCAATGCAGATTCAAAATCATGTGCTGCTTAAGTCCAGCAGTACACACAACCATATTCAAAGAGCAGGTGGCTAGGTCTTCCTGTCATCAAGAAGAGAAACAAGTTCATGACACATGACCATAAAGGAAACAGGGCCTGCATTTTCTTCTTCCCTCGCATACTCTCAGTCCGTGAGTTTTGCATTTTCCAATTGAATAAACCATGGCAGAACCACAAACTTAAATAATTATTTAAGGGTTAAAATTGTTGTTAATTTTAATGTTAAATTAATTAAATGTTAAATTGTTGACGATATTTGAAGTTTCCACTGAATCTTTGGCTAAGATTTGCAAGATATCTTCAAATTCTATAGGCAGTACTTGAGAATTCTTGAAAATTTTATTCAAGCATTTGTTATTCACTTCAGCTCTGAAGCACTTTTATTCTTAGATAACAGAGAAACAGTTTTGCTAAAATCTCAAAATCAAACAGGTGATTTTTGATAAGGATTTGACTTCTAGCCCTTTGATTAACTTTTGAAGGTTATAATAGACTCCAAACTGATTTCCCGACAGAAATCTCAAATGCAAGTTGCAGGTCAAGAAAGAAGATACCACTATTAATTGGGTCCAGATTACATTCAATAGCTGTTTACTCCACAGCCAGCAGAATAAGATATCCCTATCACTCTGTGGTATGTGGCCCAAACTGAGGTTATGAATCTTCTTCTAGTAATCAGATAACTCCTAACATTAAGGCTACTGGTAACAGACAGCATGAAGGAACATAAAACATATCCTAACACGTGAAAGAAGTTTTCTGTAGAACCAATATTACAGCTCAATTAGAGATGCCTGCTTAAAGATTTAAAGGCTTACATCAGATAGGGAGTTCTAGCATCCTCCCCGTGGTTTTTCAGGTGAGGAATCAAAGCAATTAGTAATTCTGCCTGCAAAGGATGAGGACTGCTTAATAGCTCAGATCTCCAGCTCTGAAAAGTTTGTCCCCTGAGCTTGATCAGGATTCATCAGCTTAAGAGAGAAACTGCAGTTGTGAAGATTACTGATGAAACAAACACTTAGGTCCATTGTCAAAAGTCAACACTAGCAATAAACAATAGAACTGTCCATGAACCCTTTCAAAATTAGCTTTAAACAAAGAATCAAGTAATCCCTAGGTTTCTCACATCAGAGCTGTTAAATTGCATCTGTTGATTAAATTTCCAAATCAGAAGCTGCTAAACGGACACTGTATGAGTTTAAATGATTGAAGGTCTTTTGTAAACAATGCTAATCATTCATTCCCTCCACTTAGATCTTACGAAGATCAGAATTATCTTCTATGATTAATTTTCACAAAATTTAGTTATAAAAGGTAGCTACACTATGCTGTAAATACATTATGTTGTAGTCAATAAATGCCCAAGTTCTGTAAATACCTTCTTGGAGTACATCCTTTAGAGTTATCCTTTCTCTGGAGATGGCTATGTCCTTCACTTTAGCTTTTGCTTCCAATAGAGTGACACTTCTAAGATCATTCTTCTCTATTCGTAACGTAGGATAACCTGAGGAGCCAGCAGAGCCAAACAAACCAATATAAATACCCTTATTATGAGACTGCAAGCATATTGTTTCCCCTCAGCACCACCTACAGGTGTAAAAACATACAAGCAGTATGTACTTTAAAAGAGCAGGTATAATATTAAACAACACAGAGAAAAACCATATGAATGCAGTAATCTGAAAAAAATTACACAGAGAATTTCATATGAAGTTGTGCAATCAAATCTCATTACTAAAACAAGGCAAATAAAACTCCATTTTACATACTGAAGCTGGTTAACACAACCCTGCAGTTCACTGACATCAAGGAAATAAAGATCATGGTCACTGACTGTCTCAAGACTGTGGAATGAAGAAAATATTTTCCTCACGCACTGTGGGAGGAACATAAAGACCAAAACTATCAGTGCCCTCCTCTGGGCATGAGACACATCCAGAAATATTAATATATTTTTCAGAAAGGCTTGAGTATTTTTGTACTAAGACCACATTATTGGAGGAAAACCTTGGGAATCACTTTGATCATGAATTTTTAAATTTTACTGCAAACAAAGCTGCTATGACCCCAAAAGGCCTAAGAAAGTTCTTTCTGTTTATTTTGTGGTTTTATTTTTACATTCATTTTTACTGTCTCCCGTTTTACCCTGGCTGTAACACAACACCTAAAGGACATTCTGAAACAATACAGATGAACACAGCAATCAAATACACCACTTAAGTACAGCAAACACCAAACTTAGAGTGAGGAGGGTTTAATAATCAATATGAGTTTGCACTGTAGGCAACTTCATTGCAAGTGTTCCTCTCCAATTTTGCAAGAGGATCCTTAATGAGATTCCAGTGGTTATATTCAAATTAATCAAATGGTGTCACTTTGTGGGCAACCTAAAAACTTGAAGTTGACAACGACACCAGCAGCACTCGAATCAGATGCAAGAAACAAGTAGATTGTGATGGGGAACAGTTAAAGAACTAGTTGTATTCCAAGGTCTTCTCCAAACTGTTGAAAGTTCAGTTTGGCACTATCCATTCTTTTGCGAAAGACAGCAATTTGAGATTAACAGAAAGACAGTTCATTCTTCCTGCCTGGCTTTACTAAGAGGTCAGGTTCTCACATTTTTCTCACTTTTTAACATAAACCTCCATCTCTCTTTAGATCTTTTAAAGTGGGTTTTCCAACAGTAACTTAAGCCAATTTAAGTTTAGTGTAATATAGTCCTGCATTCTTCCAAAGCTCAGTCATGTAGACCCATATCCTTCTTGGCACCAATATCAGTGCTTGCATAGCTACGCAACATACCAGCTCAGAGAGCCGAGTCAAGCAGAAACCAATTGCTTTACAAAATAAATCATTTTTTGACTGGTTCAGCTCCCTGAATTGGCTTGCAACCTAGCTGCATTAGTGCTAGCACAATGAAAATGGTGAAATCTTGTGGTTAGTACAACTTCAGACGGTATTACGCAGCCAGAGAACTGCACACTAAGTGCTGCACCAAATCCTCTTACTTAAGTTCAAATCCTGCATGCAAGAAGGTATTTTACCCCATACCCATCAGCTTCCCTACACTCTAACCATTTCCTTCACCAGATTTATACTGCATGGACTATTCTCCTACTATGGAGGACAAAACAATTTGAGCAGTAAACACACTGCAGATTTTAAAAAATAAAACTTTAGTAATTGCAGAATTAACATAAAACATAACTTTCCACTTTATAGTACACCTAGTATCAGCTACTGGGTCAGTCTATTACACAGTATATAAACCATTGCTCCATCATCCTTTCTTTTACTACACTGCTGTTTTTTCTCTAGCTCCCTTATAAAGCCTTTATTCTTTCCACTTTGTTGCTTCGAGCAATGAGGAAATCAAAGGAAAAACATCAGTACTACACACTGATGACCACACTTGTCTTGGTTGTGGCAACTGATCCTAGAGCCATACGGATTCTTCCACTTGCCATTATCACTTCCAACTCTACACCTTCCTTTGGTACTGCATAAGGCAGCTTCTTCCCAGTGTATAACAAAACGGATGCTTCACAGATACCAGTGAAGTCCTTCCGTTAGACTGATTTAGGTACAGGGAGAAAAATCTCGCTGGATAAAACACAGGATTGTACTCATGTACTTGTATATACACTGAGTGCCAGTACATATAGAGGTCTCACTCCTGACTGTGAGATGAATGGAAAAAAAAAATATGCACCACATAACTAACTCAGAACAGGCAAACTGATAAAAGCCAGGAGGTTATTCATGCTCTTCTGTTTTCCTCAATATTAAATCAGTGCAACTTCAACAACCAATACTCCAGGTGTGCCCATGATGTTTTATTTTAAGAGTCTGTAAATAGATTAACACTTACTGGTTACTGGTGTTGCATTGTTTGGTGTGTCAGCTCTCAAGTATTGTGTTGTCTGTGTGGAAGGCTGGGATAAGCCTTGTGAGCTACTGCTGTCACTAATGCTGTTTCAAAACAAAAATGGACATGAACATTGATTGGTTAAATTCAAAAGTTCAAAATCAGCATAAAATTAAACACACTCTCCAAACGAGACTTTGGAAGGATGACATCTTTTGAAAGTCTCTCTCTTACATGGCAAACTGTATATCAGGCAATTTAGAAAGCTTAGCACTTTGTACTTTGAGAGTGAATGACTCCCTTACATTTGTTTCACAGACTTTACTCTGTTTCCAGTATGTTTTCCTAACTTTTTGGGGAAAAAATGGTGCCAAAGCATTTATTCCAAGAGTCTGCCTGTCATATCAAGAACATCAAAACCATAGAAGTCTATGCACTTGCTTTTCAGTACCAACATCCCACTGAGAATCAGCACTGACTTTGAATGAAGTAGCCCGAGTCAAACAAAGTACAGACCCCTCACACATGCTGAATGGCTGCCTGACAGCAGCAAATAGGCACTAGTGATGCTCAGCAAAGAACACAAGAAAAGGGTAATCAAAGGGCCTCCTAAGCTATCAATGAATTTTATTCCATTAATCTGTATAGTTTCTCTTTGCACTTAAGTAAACCTTTGGCACCTATAACACCCTACAAAGCTCGACTATACTTTAGTTCAAAGAGCATCTCCTTTCACTTGATTTGGGCATGTCAGCTGCCAGTTCTGTTTGATGCCCTATAGTTCCTGTGCTGCAACAAACATTAAACAGCTGTTCCCCAATTCGCTGTTGCAAAGGGTTGTTCATCCCACATCACTGTAAGTTCTCTCTTCTACCGACCAAAGTGTTCTACCCTGCCCCCACTGAGCTAGCATTTATATGGAAATGTAACCCCTCTAATATTATATTCCTAATTAGCAAAAGTTAACTCCAAATCATTGTTTTACATGATAAATTACAACTACTTTCTCCCTTGTACTACATACACTGTTCACATATACCGTATTTCATTTGTCATCTTTCTTTCTTGAAAGATCATCCTGCAGTTCTTTGTATTCAATCCTCACTTCCATTACCCTAATATTCTTTCCTTGCTATTCAACTGTATTTTTCAGATCTAAATTAAAAAAAAAAGCTCCATTCTTCTGCATTATATTATAATCACAAATGAATTTGCTAATTCTTTTCTTTAGAACAGAATTGACTAACTTTTGACACAAAAATCAGGCCTACTGATGCATAGGTGACCTGGATCTCTTCTTGGAAATCTTTTTCAAATATTTTACTATCTTCCTGGCCAAGACTTCCAAGTTATTTTTGAGCAAGATCTCAACAGCCACTGTTGGCAATCTAGCTACTCCATCTTAACTTCCTTCAGAGTTTTTGAATGAGTCTCCTCAGGTGCTGGCAACTTATCCCTGCTCACTTTGTTTCTGTCACTGCACCTTCAAGCTAGTTCAATACAATTCATTCTCTAACAAGTTTCCCAGGAAGAAGTACCCTGGCATGGTCATCTCGCAGGTGTGATGAAAACAGATGCAGAACTTGCATTTAGCTTTTCTTCTTTCAAGGCTTTATCTGCCCTGAAAACTCCTTTTGTAATCTGATCATCTACCACCCCTACATATTCGCTGGCTGACCTACTGCTGCAAGTAAGCTTGAAAATAAATAAATAAATAAACAAACAACATTTTAGATGCCTTTTGAAAGTTTGAAAAATAACTTTTTTTGATCTGCCTCCTTCTGCTTTTAGGTTCTGTTTGTTTGTGATCTTTCCTATCTTTCTCACAGGCTCACAACTTCAGCTTTATTAAATGCAAGAAGGCCTCCTTCAAAATCTCCATCATCTTCCTGTTTAGCCATGCCAATTTCCTTTGCCATTTTTTCAAGTGCCCTTGGCAGAAAGCATGTAAGCATTTGCTCTGAACTTGAAGAACAAGGTTCTTAAATAGTCTCTATGCAGATTGTAAATTCAGCTGCCTCTTTTTAGCTTCTATGCAACAAGCTTCCTCTTTTTTATTTAATTCTACTTCTTGATGCTAATAGCAACAGCAGTGGGTTTTTCAGCCTTTGTTGCTCCTAGAAGCTTGTTAACCCCGATTACATTATCGTCTTTGATTCAGAACCTTTTGACAGCAAAAGCTTGTTATTCAAAACCAAATCAGAATTTGTTTCTTCTCTCATGGTTCCTTGAAGCAATCATTGATCTCATAATATTTTAGTCTCAGTGTTACATACTAGTAGAATACCAGAACTATGAACGTAGTTCCTTTCACCAACTTCTCAGTCAAGCATGGAAACATCACCTAATAAGTGTTACTGTTGAGTCTTGAGCACAATGCAGGGATCATTCTGAAAAGTGCAACTGTGGTAGTTCTGATCTTCAGCACTTTTTGCCTCTGTTGCACCTTTGCTATGACAATGATGGAGCGCAGCTCTTGCCCAGGACTACCAAGGACTCCATTCAATATTTTGTAAGGCAAAGTACCTTTGAGCTCAGGAAGCAAATCACCACGTGATCCTCTAAAAAGCCAAATCCTAGGATCTACATCAACTTCATAGAAATTATAAAAGGTCACATAACTAATTTAAAGCAAATTGTTTAACATGTACATACTACCAAGTATTAACATTAGCTTAATTTTTAGCTTTTATTTCTCCATAAGAGTTAAGTATGATGGAGTGAAAGAAGAAACTCAGTAACACTGCTAGATTGATACAGTCAAAGTTTTTGAGAGAGACTATATTCACATACTTTATATGTAATGCTTTTCCTTCATGAATAAAAGCAAGTTGCACGTACTTAAAAGATTTGTATTGATTAAATATCATCAGTAGAAAAAATTAGGCACAAAAGGGAACTAAGAAAAGCAAACAAGTCATTTGGTTAGATCATCAAGAACCAGAAAATGGTTTTCAGATACTACTGCTACTTACATCACCCACATTCTCCCAAAATACAAGTGGTCTGGAGACATAAGAGGAATAAAGGGCAGAAAGAAAAACAAACAGACAGATGAACGGACAACAAGGAGAAACAGAGACTCTAGTACTCTCTGTGCAAACAGTCCGCATGGCACCACAGACTCAAAAAGCCATCTGAGATAAAGGAAAAGCCAGCCTGAGAGACTGAAGGCAGGAACACAAACAATTCAAGACATGCTTTCAATTGAAATGACGACCTATGCGCACCTGTGTTCAAGTATTCCATTCCAAAACTCACTGCTTGCAAACAGTTGCATCTGAGGCAGCTTGTTCACATAGCCTTCAACTGAGCCTCAGATCATGTCTTTTCAGCCTCTCTCCTCCTGTTTAATCTCAGTCAACATTGGTAAGAAAAAAAGAAAGCAAAGGACTCGTGCTGACTGTATTGTCCTTGGGTTCACCTTACAAATTCTTCTCCCTTGCTTATGCCAATTTGGTTTATTTGGATTGTAAATACTTTCAGAAAAGAGCCACTTTTCCAGCTTTGTAACCGAACAACTGTAATCCTTAGACTTCATCCTAAGACCAAAATGAACACCGGTAAATCAATCAAAATACAGAAAGCTAAAATTTGGGCTCCTGTAGAAGTCAGTAAAAAACAGATTTCAGAACACTCAAATATCTATTAAGTTTTCCTTCAGTTCTGACAATCCCTGTAGAGGTGACTCTATCCACATTTCCCACTATGTGTCCTCCAGATAACTATTTTTGCAAAATACCAACAGTCAAAGCCCTCCCACCTCATAATCAGCAGAACGCCTGCAACTGCTGCCTCCCTGGAGCATAGTGCTTACCAGTCCAACACATGTAGTGATCAATACAATCACCAAGAACAGAATTGCAAGCCACTACAGAGACCTCCAGAACTGCAACAAACCTGGATAAGCATGTCAAAAGTAATGCATTTGAAAAGCTTGAATACATACCTGTCATCCAACTCTATCCTTTTCATACTGTGTAGGTGCAAGACAGCTAATATTATCGCCACCAGGAATATAACAGCACAGCACACCCCTACACTGATATAAAACACGCGGGTAGAAGTGGTGGGAGCTGCATTTACAGGATCAACTGAAACAGAAAGTGAGAAGTTACTGAGCCTTTCTCAAAAAAAGCAGCAAACTATATTCCATTGTTCCAAGCAGGCTGACTGCTTCTGCTCCCAGTGTTCTCCCAGATTCCCCTGGCACCAAGGTCATGGTACTCAGGTGGCAGCAGGGAGCTGAAGCCACCCTAGCAGGGAAAGCATTGTGGTTCCTGCTGCAGCAAAGCAGGGCAGGGACAGCAAGCCACTTAATGCCTCCACTCACTTACTAAGACAGAAGAAAAATTCCTATCGAATGAAAAAAGCTAGCCAGGAGCTTCCTAAAAGGGTCTTGCAGTTTCACAGACACCCTGTAGTCTCTGTCCCACACAACCCCTAGATTCTCCTCCACAGCTCCCACCGAGGCAAATACTTGAGACACAGTACTCCTCATACCATTCCCATATTGCAAAACACAGTTACTAGCAGCACAGACAAACCATGCTTCCTGCTCAGCCAAGCCCCAAATGTAGCAAATGACATTAGAGAACACAGACTTGCTAAGTGGGGCTGAAAAAGCATATGTCAAATAGGATACCGGAACACATATCAATATAGGTATTAATCCTGTTTTTATTTCCTATGTGCAGCTTCCCATTGGTGCTTACTGAATGTTCCGTAACACATAACTTCAGCTTCTGCTTCTAGTTTTAGAGTAGGATGGGTGGATTATGGATCCCAGACCCACATCTTAACGCACCAGTGGTGCAGGTCAGTTAATCCTCTTTCTCAAAAGAATCTGAACTGAAAATTTTAGGGCAAAATTTTACCTTTCCACCTTAACAGCTTGCAGGCTGTCTGTTGTGCTGACCTTCAGCTTGTACTAACAAGCTGCATAGATCAGAGGGACTTGAGACAGCAGGAGGCAGGATTTAGCTTATCTTGTTTTATCAGCAGGGATGACTGAGCAGCCCTAGGCACTCCCTGCTTAAAATCATGTACTGTAGAGATGACAGTTGTCCTGGAACAGAAGCAGGTGGTAAAAAGAAAACTGAGCAATGTTCTCCATGGCTCTCCAAAAGCATTTTAGCAAAAAGCTTACACTGAGTGCCACAGAAGCTGAGCACATTGACAGGGATATTTTCAGCTAGAAGAGGAGTGAAAGAAAAAGAAATCACCTCATTCCATTCATTCAATACTGACAAGTTAAAACAGCAAACCCGACAGGTCCTAAAGTCAAGAAAATAGATCAAAGTTATGTATGGAAACCAGTGTCACCAAGATATGATAAAAAAGTTGTTACAGGATTAGAAACTTTTTCCTCTTCACCAGCATATACTTTCCATTGAAATGATTAATAAAAAAACTACTGAAACACTGGGTTTAGTACAGACTGCCAGGGGAGTATTTTCACAGGGAATGCTGCAAGCTTTCATTTGTTTAAAACTGAATTAAATCACACACTCAAAACTACTTACAGATAGCCTTGCTGCTGTTTTTGTCAGATGTTGGAGATTTCACTTCTGGTTCAAGTTCTAAACAGATGAGGGAAAGTGATTAAGCTTGGTACATAAATATGATTGTAGCCTTTTCAGGAAGTTAACTGCTTCATTTCTCAAAAAAAACAAACCCACTTTTCCAAATAGGCAAGTTGACTCAAGGGCTACAGTTATTTCTAGATTTCCATTTTAAAAAGCTAACCACTTTAAAAATAACACTTAAAACTTTAAGACATGTGGGTCAGATACATTTCACTGCTGATGCTTATGCACTCCTCCAGACTATCACAGATAGCAGAGTCCACCGAGGCCATGTTTGAACCCACAGAATCAACCTGCCTCCAGCCCCCTTTAATTTATCTGTAAAATCCCAAAGGAGCAGAGTAGAAAGAACAGGTGTAGAGTATGGGGTGTGTGTATAAATGCACACACTAAAAAGACCTCACAGATTCTGGTAATCCTCTGACCCCTTGGTAAGTCAGTTCAGTCTCAAACTTGTGGAAAAAGTAATCCAGGAAGGAAATAAAGATCACATGAACTTTACTTTGTCTTTTTCAGACCTGAACAGAAACTATTAAGTACACTGTGACCAAAATTACTAATGAGTTCCTGCATATTTTCAATTCACATGCTATATTCAACGTGGATTCCCAAGACACTCTATACTACTCCATACACAACTTAAAAAGTAATTGAGGTTTTTATGAACCCATAGAAACACAATCTTCGTAAGTATTATTTTTACATAATTTAGGAAGTAGTTTTGCCTCGCACAGCCCAATTGCTTTAGTAAGTCTATAGAAACTTGCTCTGCTCATTTAGCAGTTCAGCAAGCTATGAACGCATAAGTAGTACAAATTTCCTCCACTTCGGAAGGCTGAAAAAGCATCTAAGACAACACGAAGTAATGGTAAAAATGGCGTTTTTCAAGATATACTTTATCAACAAAAACTCTATTTACACTAGAGGGACAGATGAACTTTGAATTAAGAATTATTTTCCCATAACATCAATGCAAAGAGTATCATGATATTATGTAAAAAATGTGGACTTTAGCACAAGTTCATCCGTGAACATTTATAGCCAAAAGAAGTTACAGGCTTCCTTTTGAAAACTAATTAGTGTCCTCAGAAGCTCCAAGCAAACTGAATAACATCACCTGAGAAGAGGATATTGCAGCCAATTTTAAGGGTAGAGTTCATGTGATTCTCTAAAATAATTTTTCCTTCAATGCCTATGAACGTATTTTTAGGAAGTGGCCACAAGAAAATGTAATAATCTGAAAACAAACTAGGCTTCAATTCCTGATTTTGTTCCTTCCAAGCTCAATGGTGAAAAGTTTTTTTTTTATTAGACGTAAAAAAGTCTTAATCTATAGAATACATCAACATACTCACATCATTACTAACTCTTTTCTTTCCTGCCCTCCTCTTATTTTCACATATTCTGGGCACATTTACAGAATTACTCCATTCTTTTTGTTAAAAAAAAAAAAAAAAAAGCTCCATTTTTCTCTGAAACTGTTACCCAGTTTCTTACTCTACTTCCATCATTTATTATGGTAAATTATTACTCATGTCCATTGTCACATATCTCCCCACTTCCTTTTTCTATCCTGCTGTAACACTAAGTTGTTGAATGTTTGAAATTTAATGCCTTACTTTTGTAGCACATTTTCCTTCGTTTGAAATTTAATACTGTGATGTTTTTTGAGGAGTTTATTGTCAAATTGAGCTGCATTAACATCGTGACCTCGGAGTCAAGTCTGCCAGCACAGGAGAGTTCAACACGAAACACTGCAAACAGATAACGATTAAGTTTGACAACATTTCAGACATTTTGGTAAAAAAAACTTTAAATGATAGGGGTTCTTTCTGTATTATGTTTTTAGTGGACATTTTAAAAGAACTTCCCATTAAGAAATGCTATTTTAGTCTTCAGTCCTTGTATTTTCAGACAACAGTTAAGGGATTAAAGGTTATATAGTTCAAATAAATTTAAGTGAACCAGACTGGAGTTTACAGATTTCTAGAATAAGCCAAATTTGTGGGTAGATAACCATTAGCCATTCATTAGCATTGAGGTTAAAGTGTTCTCACAGAAGAAGCCCAGGCTGGTTCCTCCAAACACAGGAAAACAGATGCTACTTTTCCTCATTGCTTTTTCAAAACACTATGAAGATTAGCCTTTTTCACAGCAGTTAAGTTTGAAGCTTTTGGTCTCTGCAAATCTGTCTGTAATCAAAACCAAACTAATATGACAGAATTTATTCTCTAGATTTCTTATCAGTATTACTGATGTCAGCAGAGCAGAGAGAATAAGCCTAATTCCCTGCTGTCTGCCTGCACAAAAAGGTAGCACACACACACACACAAAAATTTATTTCCACCAGTGGATTTAACTCAAAAGGAATCAGGCAGTGAGGAATCATAGCTGAATAAGTAAGGAATGCTCAATAAACAAGTATTTGCACATACTTTGAAACAAATACATTTGTTTCTACTTGTTGCTAAAACAAATACATTTGTTTCTAGTATAACATCTAGGGAGGAGCTACTACATTGCCATAGTTTTCCCAGTTTTAAATTTACCATTAAACACTTCAAACGTCTTAACAACTCCTACACTTCTTAAAATTACATCTCTATAGGCTAGAAACTAAAGGGTACAGATTTTTAAATCCATGCAATTTTTAATTATTTATGTTGAAATGGAACCTTGTATATATTGAAAAAAATACCATGCCTCCACACTAGGGAGGTCTGTATCCTCCACTAAACATAGAAAAAAAAATCTACTCTCAAACAGACTAGTAGTCTCAATTTACAACTCCCTTTTAGCAATGTTATAAACTGTGGCAGAAGACCTATAAACATAGGATGCTTAATAGACTGTGTTCTTATGCAACATTACACACACTGGAAAAAACAAAAAAATTATTACCGAGTATCAGAAAGTATTACTTCTATCAGTACTAGGTATACATTTCAAAGGAAGGAAGGCAGCAACAGAAATCAGTTTGGTTACCTGAGAGCATGCGAGGGACCTCTCCTTCTAATGAAATGTTGGCTTGGGGCATATCCATAGCCACAGGATTATCTACCTGAAATCCCAATTTATATTCAACCTGCAAAAATAGTTAGAAGTTTTAAAACAAGTAAAATAAATAAATCTAATTCTAAAAAGAAATACTATGTAATTCTGGATAATTATTTCTTCAAATTAAAAAAAAATATTTTCAGAGAACACTAGGGATTTTAGATACTCAAAGTTTCTTACTTAAGTCTGAATATCAGACTTCTGAAACAGTTCAAATCAAGAAACCCAAATAGAAGACATTCTTCAAATCACTCTTGAAAATTTAGGCCAGAAATTAAAAGTGCTCCTTTAAAAAAAGACCTCACTCACTGATATTTTCACTCTTACTTGTTAAAAAGCTTACTCACTAGCACTATAGAAGTTAGGAAAATTCCTACTCATCTAATCAGTTCCAAGTTATAAACTATAGGGCCAAAATTCCTTAAAAACATCTTATTTGACTATGTCAACATTTTGTTTCCATTTGAAAGAGCTGATCCTTCAAGTTCTTATTCCCACAGGCAGAACAGAACCTACTGTAACTGAGAGTTACACAGAATCAGTAAGGTTGGAGGGGACCTCTGGAGATCAGCTAGTCCAAACCCCCTGCTCAAGCAGGGTCACCTACAGCATGTCAGACAGGGTTGCATCCAGCCGAACTTTGAATACGTCCACAGAAGGAGACTCCACAACCTCTCTGGGCAACCTCTTGCAGTGCTCTGTCACTCTCACAGTGAAGACATTCCTCCTCCTGTGCAGGTGGAACTTCCTGTGGGTCGGTTTGTGCCCAGTGCCTCTTGTGCTGTCTCATGGGACAACAGAAAAGAGTTTGTCCCCATCCCCTTGACACCCTCCCTTCGGATACTTACACACATTGATCCTCCCTCTGTCTTCTCTTCTCCAGGCTAACCAGGCCTAGCTCTCGCAGCTGTTCCTCATAGGGCAGATGCTCCAGCCCTCTGATCATCTTCATAGCCCTATGCTGGACTCTCCAGTAGCTACATGTCTCTCTCGTCCTGGGGAGCCCAGAACAGGACACAGTACTCGAGATGAGGCCTCACCAGGGCTAAGGAGAGCGGCAGGATCACCTCCCTTGACCTGCTGGCAACACTCTTCCAAATGCACCCAAGGAGACCATTGGCCTTCCTGGCCACAAGGGCACATTGCTGGCTCATAGTCAACTTGTCATCCACCAGCACTCCCTGGTCTTTCTCTGCAGAGCTGCCTTCCAGTAGGTCAGTCTCCAGCCTGCACAGGTACCTAGCGTTCTTTCTCCTTATGTGCAGGACTCTGCACTTGCCCTTGTGGAACCTCAGGAGACTCCTCTCCACCCAGCTCTCCAGGTCTCTCTGAATGGCAGCACAGCCCTCAGGTGTATCAGCCACTCCTCCCAGCTTGGTATCATCAGCAAACTTGCTGAGGAGGAACTCTGTCCCTTTGTCCAGGTCATCAATGAAGAAGCTGAACAGGATGGGACGCAGTATGGAGCCCTGGGGAACTCCACTAGCCACAGGCCTCCAACTAGACCCTGTGTTACTGATGACAACCCTCGGAGCTCTGCCTTTCAGCCAGGTCTCAATCCACCTCACTGTCTGACCCACACTTCCTGAGCTTATCTAGGAGGATGTTAAGGGAGACAGTGTCAAAAGCCTTGCTGAAGCCAAGCTACCCAATGTCCACTGCTCTCCCCTAAGTAACCAGTCATTCCATCAGAGAAAGCTATCAGATTGGTTAAGCAGGCTTTCCCCTTGGTGAACCCATGCTGACTACTCCTGATCACCTTCTTTTCCTCCATATGTCTGGAGATGACATCCAGGATGAGCTGTTCCATCACGTTTGCAGGGATGAAGCCGAGGTTGTTCGGCCTAGAGTTGCCTGAGTCAACCTTCTCGCCCTTTTGGAAGACTGGAGCGATGCTGGCTTTCTTCCAGTCCTCAGGCACCTCTCCAGTTCTCCAGGACCTTTCAAAGATGAAGGAGAGTGGCCTGGCAACAATATCTGCCAGCTCCCTCAGGACCCGTGGGTGCATCCCATCGGGGCCGATGGACCTGTGGATGTCAAGTTTGCACCAGAAGATCTCTAATCCTATCCTCCTCAACCAAAGCAAAGTCCTCCTTTCCTCATCACCAGGCTCTGGGATTCTTGAGGGCTGCCCTTATCAGTGAAGCCTGAAGCAAAGAAGGCATTCAGTAACTCTGCCTTCTCCGGAGCCTTTGTCACCAGGGCCCCCGCCCCATTCAGTAGTGGGCACACATTTTCCGCAGACTTCCTCTTGCTACAGATGTATTTGAAGAAGCCCTTCTTGTTGTCCTTGACCACTGTTATCAGACTAAATTCCAAATGGACCTTAGCCTTTCTCATCACATTTCTGCCTACTCTGACAACATTCTTAGAATTCTCCCAAGTAGCCTGTCCCCTCGTCCACATTCTGTGTGCTTTCTTCTTCTCTCTGAGTTTGGCCAGGAGCTCCTTGCGCATCCATGCAGGTCTCCTGCCMCCTTTGCTGGACTTCTTTCTCCTTGGGATGCACTGGTCTTGAGYGTRGAGGAAGTRATGCTTGAATACTAKTCAGCTCTCCTGGATCTCCCCTTCCTTCYAGKGCCTTAACCCATGTGATTTCTCCAAGTAGGTCCCTGAAGAGCCTAAAGTCCTCCCTCCTGACGCCCAGAGTTACAGTGCTGCTTATTGCCTTGCTTCCTCCGTGCAGGATCCTGGACTCCACCATCTCATGGTCACTGCAGCCAAGACCACCCCCAACCTTCCCATCTCCAACCAGTTCTTCTTTGTTGGTTAGGACAAGGTCCAGCAGGACACTCTTCCTCATAGGATCCTCCACCGCCTGTGTCAAGAAGTTGTCACTGATGCAATGCAGGAGCCTCCTGGACTGTTTGTGCCTAGCTGTGTAGTCCTTCCAGCAGATACCAGCGTGGCTGAAGTCTCCCACGAGAACCAGGGCTGGTGATCGTGAGGCTACTTCCAGCTGTCTGCAGAAGGCCTCATTTACTTTCTCTTCCTGGTCAGGTGGCCTGTAGTAGACACTCACAACAGTGTCCCCCACATTAGCCTGCCCTTTGATCTTCACCCATAAGCTCTCGATTGTCTCCTCCTCCACTCCTAGGCAGAGCCCGATGCATTCTAGTTGCTCTCTCACGTAAAGAACAACTCCACCATCTCGCCTTCCTGGCCTGTCTTTCCTAAAAAGCACATAGCCATCCATGACAGCGTTCCAGTCATGCGAGCTATCTCACCATGTCTCCATAATTGCAATGAGATCATGGCCCTGCAACTGCACACAGATCTCCAGCTCCTCCTGTTTATTCCCCATGCTGTGTGCATTGGTGTAGAGGCATTTTGGAGAGGTAGTCATACACACAGGTTTTGCAGGAAGGATGCAAGGGGGTCTCCCATAGCCATGTCCCACACGCACATTCCCAGCTGCATGCACCCATTGGGGGCCCCCCAACCCAAGTTGTGTTTTATTGACTACCCTCTCTCTGTGACTCCCCCCTTCCCTCTTCCTGCCTAGTTTAAAGCCCTCTTTACCAGGCTGGCCAATCTGTTGGCAAAGACACGTGTGCCCCAATTGGTGAGGTGAATCCATCTCTCCCCACCAGTTGCTGATCTTCAGACAATGTCTCATGATCATAGAAACCAAAACCCTGTTGCCAACACCAGCAGCTCAGCCAGGTATTCATTTGGAAAATTTGTCTCCTCCTCCTCCTCCCATCCCTCCCCCTAATTGGCAGGACCAAGGAGAAGACCACCTGGACTCCCAGACCCTTGACCACCATGCCCAAAGCCCTGAAGTCTTGTTTGATTGTTTCCAGCTTGCTCTCCATATCATTAGCACCCATGTGAAAGAGCAGCAGAAGGCAGTGGTCTGATGAGTGGACAAGCCTGGGTAGCCTTTCAGAAATATGTCCTCTTGCACCTAATTCAGCTCCTCCTGTGCAAACTGCTATGTGAACTCTTGTGTCTGTTCGCTGCCTCTGTTTGCTGCGCTCAGTCCTTGCCTGGAAATTTATCCTACCACTCCACATTCAGCTGAATCAATTTGGTTTCACTTCCCTGTCCCCCCTCTAAAATACAATAAAAGATGCATTTATATTATCAAGTTATTGCTAAGTAATTTTTAAGTTACAATATCAAAAGTGGAAATACCATCCAGTTTCTGAACCACTATGAACTATACTATGCAGCCCCATGATAAGCATTTGGCAACAGTATTCTGATTCACGAGAGAGAATGGTGCAATCACAATAATAGAACCAGGACTACAGAAGCTCAAAAATTCCTAGCAAAAATTCAGCCACAGGCACTGGGAAACTCTCAGAGCAGGGTCAGGTGACGCATGCAGCTCATGAGTCACAACTGTGAGGAAATTCCTTAAAAAAAAAAAATCGTATTCAAATGATAACTGGTTGAACTTCAGAGTATGCTATCTACTGCCTGAGAAGTTAGGCTACAATATCCAGTAAAAGGACTGGCTTGCATTGCACGCAGCACCTTTACAGGCCAAAATCCAGGCCTAAGTTACAACTCAGAAAGAAGAACACTAACAGAAGGTATCTTCAAATATTTAATTTATAAGTTGTTAAAAATTATCACTTTCTAATGTGGTCTTGTTCAAAAAAAAAAAAGAAGAATAACCATTGCTCAAGTTTTAGAAATAGAGATTGAATCTTTAGCAGAGACTAAACATAAAAATTTACTCTTGTAGATGAAATTAAGTTATTGGAAATCCTTCGAAATGTAAAACCACATGCAATCTTTATGAGTGCTGTTGCTGCACACTTCAGCAATGGTGTGCAACTGAAATAGAAGTCCCTTCAACTAAGACTCAATAAAACACCCTATATGATAGTTTTACAGATTCTCCTCTCCTCCAAACCTATGTTTTCAGAATCTCCAGAACAACTGCTCTACATTTGTTTACACTTCTAGAGGTTCCAGTGCATTGCTGCCTCTTCTGCCTGTTCAATTCACCACCAAAAGATATCCCATAACCACAAAAGTTGCATTTTTTTTATTCTGAAGCAATAAGTGTAAAATACTTCAAAAGTAGTGCTTAACCTTTCTGCAACAAGAGTTTGGATACATAATATCTTAAGTTACTGCTTCTGATCAAATAAATAAAAAATAAGGAACTTGAGATAATTATTTTGCACTTAGCATATGATAATTTTTGAAGAAAAAACATTCAATTACAATAGTGGGAATCTACAAATCACATACCAAATACTCAAACATAGAACAGAAATGATGTCTGCTTACCTTGGATTTAGCATGCCAACTAAAGTGAAGATTGCTGGTCTCGCTGGGAATTAAGAGATTGAAGGACAACGCATAATGATTAACAACATCATTCCTCACATAATACAACTCTGCATCAAGACCTATAATGAGAGCAGGAAGAAGTAAAAAAACAGTAAGACAGGGAAAAGCAGAATTGGCAGTAATACATGCTACAACAACCAACTCTCACTACCATTTCTTACTTTTTTTTTTCCAAATGATTAAGCACATACTTCCTAAAGCCCCAAATTCAACAGCAGGTTTGCAGAACAGTGTTATGTCAGAGTTCAGCGCAAGAGTGCTTCCAATTCTTATAAAGCAGCAATTTCAGAGATGCTACTGCCGAATAAACTGACAAAAAGTAGAAATGGCACAATAGGAAAGAAAATTTTTCATACAGCTCCCCTCAAAATTCATTACAGACTCTCACAAGTGATCCTCTGTCTTTTTCTGGGAATCAAGGATCCAATTTTGTTCTTATTTACAATTGTGTACACAAAATATATTGCTTTGGGTTATCAACTCTTTAATTGCAGGTAATTCTTCCTAGAATAGGTCATTTCTTGAGCCCTCTCCTGACTGACTAGGCCAAGAAACATAAGCACTACGGAATTAACTTCAATATAATTAGATCATAGGAAAATGTGCAATCAAGATAAAACTTTGAATTCACATAAACAGAAAAAGATTATGAAACTTGCCCAGATTATTTTCATGAAGCCTGCAGCAGATTTAAATGCAGAAGGAGTGCATGGAAGAGCTCACAACTAGATCTGCACAATGAGATGGGGAAACTTACAGGCATAAATTTACCAAAATATTCTTATAAAACCCAACAAGTGCCATTCATTCCAAGACATTATTAAGACAAAAGATAAAGGAGTGTGTGTGGGGGGGGGGAAACACCTTTGGGATGGTGAAATTGCTTTTGGGAGAGCATTTATCAGCAAGAGGAATTTGGTTCTTATCTCAACCATTAAATGTTCAAGGAAACACTGTTTCAGAACTTGTAACACCAGAGAATTTTCCATGGGACAATCCCCGATACAATAAAAATCTTAGCAGAGAAACTTTTTTTTTTTTTTTAAAAAAAAATAATAAAAATGTGAGCACAGCAGTAAAATAAAAAACTATAAAAATTGCTCTTTACAAAAGCCATATAAAAGGTAATCCTGGCGAAGCTTTTGAGTACAAAAACCTCAATTTATAAAAATATCTAAAACATCTAAAAGCATACAAAACTAAATGCCCTAAAAGATGATCTTTAAGCTTCAACGGAGGCAGCGTGCTATAACACTTAGCAATGTGATTATATAACCCACTAATGTTTTAATGCCTGTACTGTCATAAAAAGCTAGATACCAACAGGCAATGTTAATTATATGAACACAAATAATATTATGCAAGAGCAGCATGAAACTCAATTTCAAGTTTTATGGCCTCAAAAAATTATGCTTCAGTTAAGAGACTGGCTTATAAAAATAATCTAAGTAGGTTTGTTTTGTTTTGTTAAAAAATAAGAGTTATGTGACAAAAGAAAGTCTTTCTGGCTTAGTATCCTGTCTCTAAAAAGGGGCGAACAGAAAAATACAAAACCAAAGTAAGTATATAGTGACACTGCGCTTTGTACTCCTCCTTGCTTCCAGTGACTGTCAATCAGGAGCTTCTTAAATTAAGAGCTAGTATCTTTGAACAGCGCTCTCATATGAAATATCTACTGAATTTGGACAAATGCTTTCTAAAACCAAGGAAACTCATAGATGTACACTTGGAAGATTTCCCATCTCCCCCAAATCCTAAATTCCTGAAGGGCTTGTCTATGTAATTTATCTCAATCCGTCCAGAACAACAAAAAAAAAAAAAAAGTGAGCTTTTTCAGTGCTGTGATTCTTCCTCTTGAAGGAACAGAAAATCTCCCCAAACTCATAGAAATTGCTAGTTTAACCCTGTAGTAGAGTGTGTGTAAGAGCTCTAATAGACTTCTACAGAAAATACATTTTCGCTAGTATAACTGATACCTTTCCCAACTCCTTGCATGGTGTTTAGCGTAGAACTCTCTATGGGATTGCAATGGGGAAAACTGTGGCACAAGCCACCAGACTCCAACAACAAACCTGGGCTGCTTAAAACAGCAAATGAGGATACCATTACAAACACTTTCAGCAGATGAAATTGAATGTCACTCTTTCTACAAATTCTGATTAAGAGGACAGTAATCAGCCTCAATCAAGTAGATTCAGTTATTTTCATTTGGTATCAGCTATGAACTATTCGTATTCAATTAGATATTTTTTCTTTGTATCTACATATACTTTTATGCTCAATGAAATTGTGCCAGCCTCATTACTTAGATTTCCAGACTGAGTACATGATACCATTAACTCTCTCGAAAACAGCCACTAAAAATGGCTTAGGAGCTTGCGGGAAGCACTTCAGGCTCTGTTACCATGACAGCTTGAGTCTAATTAATTCATCATTCCTTTGGTTCCATTCTACCTTTCCTCCTGCCAGACATGCACACTTACATCCCTCTTGCAACCTTCTTTATCTAAGCCTTTGTCAGCCCAAGTTCAAGGAGTTGAGGAGGCAAAAAAGCCAGTATATAAAAGAGAAGTAGGTGATATTTTGCTCAGTTTAACTCTCCGAAACAGTGAGGATGCTAAGGAGAACTCAACATAGATGGCAGGACTGCAGCAGCACTAGCTTAAAGCAAGCTTATACTAAAACAGCACTGCCTCCTTAATTCAGATAGTCTAGACTTTTTCAAATCAAGCAGATGTGCCTTCTAAATATAGTAACAAATTAAGTAAGTCGCAGCCAATATCCAATCTAAGCCTACATTGGCAAAAGATTCTCAAAACATGCACCTCTCAACGTAGTAGCAGCATAAAATGTAATCAAGCTAAGTGAAGCAGGTTGTTGAGAAAAGGAGATAGAATAAAGACTAGTTTTCCAAGTATTTCAGATTTCAAGTATGCTTAATAAACTGGTAATGCTATATTAAGCGATATTGACTGATATCATTTGAAAAATGTAGTTCTGTAAGGCATTAGGTTCCTCCTAGGGTGCTGAAAACTTCCCCCATTGTACATTTTTAAGTAGGGGAAATACAATGAAGCACTCAGAACCTCATGGAACAGATTCAGATTAGTATGCAATGATTAATGCCATATATGAAATGATGAAACAAGGAAACAGACGGTTCTAGAAGAAATATATGGATGAAGTATTACAAAGAGCTAGGGAATGTGAAAAGTTTTTCAATAATCATTTTCTAGGTAAGGCAGTAAAACTTAAAAAGGTATAAATACTTAATAAGGAGGAAAATCTAAAAAAGAATGTCAAAACATTTTTTGTTGACACAGTTGCAGAGCAGGAGGAGGAGAAGGTTTGCAGAACATTTCTATTGGTTTAAGTGGTAATTAGAGATCAACGATAACCAATTTTAAAACTTAAGACTAGTTTTGCTTTGGCAAGTCTCCTTAAATAAGTCCATATTCAGAGGATGCACAATAATAAAGGATCTAATTTCGTATTACTTGGACTTGATTAGTCTAAATTAACTTGCGTGAAAACAAAACAATCAATGCTTTGCTTTCATTTCAACCCTTACACTTTTATGTAGGCAACCTCTAAAATTCATTACTGACGTCCATATCTTTGTACTCCTGTCCTTGGTCACAAATTTGAAGGAATAAAGTTGAATACAAGCAAAAAAAGATATTTAAGCACAGAGAAAGTCAGTCATTCAGCTGCACTGTTTAACATAACAAAACATTCTGAAGAAGCTCAGACAAGAAGGAGAGAGGCTGGTTTTTCTTCTAAAAGGCAAAAGATGCTGGGCCGCCCCTGTTTTTGTGACAAAGCTGGGTCATGTCACTCTAGCAGCCTAATAAAAAACACTACTTTTCAAGCACCGAAGTGCAGCCTAGCTTCAGCTCCTTTTTAAAAAAGGAAAGGAAAAACAAAACCCTGTCTCTATCAGTATGATAAAAATAAGATTTTATTCTTAAAAAGCCAATTTATCCTACAAAATATTCCAGTAGTAGCACACTCTTCTTCAGAATATTTTGGACAAAACCCCAAGTAACTGAGTTCAAATCATTAAAACATAATTTCAGAACATTCTCTTTCAAATAACGAAAGACTTAAAATGAACAGGAAATGAGAAAGTTAGATGAGATTACTATTAGACTAGGGATAGCATTCATATGGCATCTTTCCAGTCTTCTTGAAGTGCATAGAAGCAATGAAGATCAGTGCCAGTTTTTTAAAAACATTAGGTCTGTAATTTTTAGCAGTTACTTCGTAAACAGCTGAGAAATCTCCGTAAGGGGATGTCAAACCACTGCAACAATCACAGTCAGTTATTCTTGCTCTTATATCACAGTCATTGAAAAAAAACTCATGCCCATTCCATGGAAACCTTGCACCTCCAACAATCTTTTGGGTTCTATGCTAGAGATCTTAGAGATAGGTAAGGTGAATATCATTGTCAATGACATGAACTGAAAAAAGTTTTAGTTATTCAAATTATTAGCCTTATATCATTATACTATTTATTCTCTAAGAATTCTAAATATTCTTTTAGCTTTCCATGCTCTAGAGAATGATGCCCCAACTCCTGAGTAGCTCATCTAGCCAAATCAGAGGCCTTTCATTCCAGGACAAATATCCATATGAGAAAGAATAAGAACCTCAGGTCTGCATAACCTCTCAAACACAAAGAAATGTGAGGCCAACATGAAAAAATATATATATTTTGTTGAAGAAAATTATCACATACTCCCCCCCCCCTTTTTCCTCTCATCAAAAATACACTAAAAGTC
The DNA here is from genome assembly GCF_003343005.1 of Rhea americana. Classification (NCBI taxonomy): domain Eukaryota; kingdom Metazoa; phylum Chordata; class Aves; order Rheiformes; family Rheidae; genus Rhea; species Rhea americana. The sequence goes on from NW_028186482.1 coordinate 613,232, forward strand.
TGAAATGCTGACTTTAAACTTTACCAGTGACCTCTATAAGCTTCTTTACAACAGGCTCTGCAAATACACACTAACACTTCTGACAGTAATACATTAAGCTAAACACAAGAAAATATAGCTGAGGGGTTAAAATCAACTCTTGATTGCCCTTTTTATTTTTTATTTTTTTGGACGGTAGAGAGAATACTTTCCCAGAATTCATTTAACACTGCTAGGAGTTAAATAAAACAAGGAAATCAAATATACACTGCACATGAACCAATCTCATTTAGCAAACAGAAAACAACACCATTAGGAATATAATATTAAGCATCTGAAAAAAATAAGAGATTTTTGCGTGTTATTTGCAGATACTGATATACCAAGCAATGAAAGCAAACTTCTGTTTAATAAGAAAAAGGTAACAGATTATAACCTTCTATTGCACTTTTGCTCATGTTTTCCACAGCACTATGCACTGCCAGTTACAGCTGTACGTCAGGAATTATGGCTGAAAATTTGCTTTTACCAGCTAACAAACCAGAACTTTCCAGAAAAGATGAGCAAGGAAAAATATCAAAAGATAAATATTAAAAAAGTATCAAAGAAAAAGATACCACATTTTAACATGGAGAAGATGAAGAAAGCCTTTCACCATCACGGCACAAGTGCTCGAGAACATAGAGGGAAATTGTTTAGCGACAAGCTTAAACCACAAACAGGCACAGTAAGTGAACAAACTGTGACACATTCCCACAGGACAAGACACCACTTAAGTTCCAAAAGAAAATAAAGAAAAAAAAAGAAAAAAAAAAAACTATCCACCTATCTCATTAACACACTTGCTAGCTTTTGCTAATCAGACATCTACGGAAAAAAGGAAAAAAAAAAAGAAGAAAACCCCAAACCTACCATTTTCCAAACAGTTCCCTATCTCCGCTTGAAGTTCTTCATCGCGTGTATCTGCGCCTCACCCAAGAACTCTTCAACATGTTTTTTTAATATTCGCCCTGCATTTTGCTAGAAAGCAGTGTTTTGTAATCTAGTACGATAGAAAGATTTTTAACTTCAAAAAACACTATCAGATGCATGGAGAACAGATTAGAAACAAAGTCACTGACCGCTTGACCCTTCAGAAAGGCATACCAAAATACACATGCTTTTAGTGGAATTGGTCTAAAACTAGGCTGTTAATGTAATATACAGTGATTTGATGAGGCTCCAAAGTTAGATACACTCTCACCTGTGCAGAAAACCCCTCCCAACAGAGGCTGATGTCTTATTTTGAGCAGCTTAGGTACTTTGTAAACTCACCTAGCTCTTCCCAAGTAGTCACTGAGGACGTATATAGACTGTGTCTAATTGTTAAATAACAAAATTAGAAAATTAGAAGAGGACTTTTACCTATACATTATATATTTTTTTCTATGATAATTTTTGCATGAGCTGGATATGGAATACAATATGCAAGGGGTGCAATTTAAGGAAATGCTCAACATAACTTCAAGACAATGACTCCATCCTTGAAAGTCAACTAGTACTTCCTAGTAGAGAATCTAACTTCCTAGCACCTAGCTAACAAGAGAAAAAACTCCTAGTTGGGAGTTCTCATCAAATTCCTATGAATCTTCACTGAAGGATTGCCACAAGGCACCTTGTTGATGCTGTTTAACAGAAAGCTTAACAACTAGCAAACAGTATTTTTCTCACTGAAAGGCATTTGTGAAAGTCAGAGCAGACTTCTTCCCTTCTGCTGAAAGCTTCCCCAAAGAGGAACGCAGATAGCACTTGTTAAAGTGAAAGTAAATTAAGCTTGATAGTACTCATTTAAATCTATACTAAAAAGACGACGTTATTTATCCTTGGGTCCTAACTGCTTACTGTTTTATTTGTCTCTGAACAACAGCAACAATTCCATTTCAACAGCCTCTCTACCTATTCTTCCTTCTTACACTTACAGGAGAAAAAAATAAAAAGATTTTTCTCATAAATAGAATATAAAAACAGCTGAGGAAATCCTTCAAAGACAACACATTGTTAAAGAAAAAAAGAAACAAAAAACACAAACTCTGCTCCTGAGAACCCCTTCTAAGAGAAATTTGCCAGTTTGAATCTCTCTTCCCTTCTCCCTTTCTCCCTCTCTATTTTTATATATATATATATGTATATATATGTACATATATGTATGTATATGTACATATATGCAACTCCAAACAAAATCAGCAGTCATTTTGCTATTAATAGTCAGAATGGTGTATGCAAGCTACCTGATTGGCTGACTCCAAAGGAAAGATATTAAAGAGATACAAGTTACTGAGATATTTGAAGGCAAGAGGACAAACAATACCACGGTGCAGACACGTGGCTGGAGGCAAAAGAAAAGGAATTAGGGAAGCCACCACCACCAAGCCACTACCACTGGATTTTCTCAGAAGCTGCCTTACAAAAAGTGACTGCAAATACTATCATCAGCTGGCAGCAAAGAACTTGTCCCTATTTCTCTGCCTCTAGATTACAACATCAATTCAAGTCTCAAAATTTCTTGTTTTCCTGTGCATCAGAGAAGAGTGACGGACGGGCAAGACAAGCTCAGGAGCTCTTCTTGGGAAGAGGTCTGCTTACAAAGCACTATGCTGGGCAACAACTACTTTTCATCTTGAACTGCCTAACTCTTAACAACCTTATGGCCTCAGAAAGTTAGCACCTGAAACTAATTTTCCAGAAATTATTAAGGAAAATAGTACAGATATTCCTGCTTGATTTGCTCATTAAAGGCCACTTTATATTTTTAAATTGTACACAATTTTCTTAGCATACAAAGTATAATTAGGCATATTTATGAAATAAAAATTAACTTCTCAGTAGTGGTAAATGTCTCTGAGATATAATTATTGTAGCATACATGAAGTTCGCGTATTTAAATCACTCCTTTTCAATTGAAATAAAAGTAAATATCAAGAAGAGAAAACCAAAAGAAAGGTTCTATCCACAGTAACTACAACTATCCAGTAGTATACATTTTGAAACAAAATAACTTCAGATGAAAGGCTTAAGAGTAGAATAAAGCTATTGAGTTGAATTGCAGTAATCTCTCTGACCCCCAAAAAAGTCTAAGCAAGATATGTCAGAAGTTAGACTCCTGAATAGTGTGAATTTGCAATGTTTTGGTGTCACCTACATACAAGTTATGCCAGTTTTTCCCAGTACGGAAATCCACACATGTAGATTCAGCCACAGCCATCTCAGTGAGAGAGACAGTAAGGTCCAACAGTACAAGTTATCTTCAGAGTAGTTTCCCTGTCAGTGGTCCCAAGGTAACTAGTTCAGTAACAAGTACTGAAAGGCAGTAAAAAATAAAACAACCTTAATGAATCAGATCTCTTCCTCATAGCCTAAAAATTCAAGCTTCTAACTGTGACCCACAGGACTGCAAATGTGGTAATGCACTCACGTATGTTGAGTAACATTCACATATGTGAAGATCCTTCAGAAGACTTGCAATCTCAATGACATGAATCACTTAAAACAATACTGAACTCCACACAAATTGTTACAGATCCATTTGCCGAGTCTATGGCAAACTCTTCACTTATGAAGAAAACTAAGCTCCATGACAAGGCCATAAACGAACTTCTTATAGGCCAAAATAGTTTTCAGACAGTAACAGTTTTTAGCTTATCAACCTGCTCAACTTCACATTTTGAGCTTCTGCCATTACACATTCTGAGCAGCTGCATCTTTTCAAGCCTACTAAGAGCAATTCCAGGGCTTATGTTATTGCTCTTATCTTTTCCAAGCAGCACAGTAAAATCAATATACTGACTAATTTAATTATAGCTATTCAATACCCAGTAACTGGCAGAAAAATTCTAAAGCATCACATCAGTTTCTTGCTGTTGCTTCTGCTCACAGGTTTCCAAAGCAGTCAGTGCAAATGAGTGAGTTATCCGCATGAAAGAAGGACAAAAAGCAGAGATGGGAGACAAATAATGCATTTGAAGCTTTTACCATCTCACCCTTTATGCTACCCACAAGGAACTTTCAGAGTGTTAGCATTCACTCTTACATGGGATCTGCTGGTGCTGTTACCGTTCGAGGTGGGGGACAGGAAATCAATTAATCAGGCACAACTGATCAAATGCACTTCATCTTTCATTCACTCCCTACTTTCTCTCAAGTACAATTTTAATACTTTATATACACACACAAAAGTTACTAACAAGAGGCCCCTCCACTGCAAGAAGATAGCAACTCAGTGATATTTCAGTCTAGCTAGTTTTAGTTATGAATAAGTTGTCAAGCAATCCCATTTTACTACAGCTTAGAATAACTATGAACCAATATACATTTGGAATGCCTCATTAATTCAGCTTTTGCAGAATCAAAATATAATTCCTATCAGTAGAAGAGAAGGAGAGAGGAAGAAGGGGAAAAAGAAAACTCAAGCAAGACTTGCTAAAAAAAAAAAAAAAAAAAAAAAGAACAGCTTGATTACGTAAAGCGCCCACATGTCAATGAGCACAGTATGGCTGTTTCCACAGGAAACCATTCTCAGGAAAACGCTATCCAAGGATTTTTCATTGCTGTAAACAAGGTTCTTACCTCTTGTATTCCCCACTACCTAGCTGTTGTCTAGAACTGGTTTTAGTTCACAGTACCGTGAGATATTCTTGCTGGCTGCTACTGCCACTAAAAAACAAACAAACAAACAAACAAACAAAAAAAACCCACTTTCATGGAGGCAAAGAGAGCTCCCTGCATACACTTCCTCCCTCCTGTTCCCATTCTGCCCATGAACCAGCAGGAGAGAGCAAGCATGACTTCTGAGAAGACAAACAACTAATGACAAAGAAGCTCTTGCCAAACAGAGCACAAGTGTCAAATCACAACAACTATAAGGAAAGCAGCTTTGGGAACTAAGGAGCAAGAGATCCCTCCTTCCCCCCTCCATCAGACTAGGCTTCAGTCTCAGTGGTCAGGTTTTTTCCAAGTCTCTGACACATCAACGTTACAAGAGCCACAAACATCTATCACTAGACAGACCTTGGACTTTAAAGAACTGATGACTTTTTCCTTCATGGGGAAAGTTAGACAAGAAAATGCACGAGAAAGCTAAGCCTTTTGGTGCCCAAGCATTCATTCCTAAATGGTCAATATGCAAAACCAATTTATTTCTACGAGGAAAGACTCAGACTGATCTTCTAGCACTTGGATTCCAACACACAAGCTGGTGTCATAAACTCAGAAATCAACTATCCATTTCTGTCATATTGAGTAGATCAGTACTCATAAGAATTTAAGTATTTCTTATGCTTCGCTCATCTCATCAGCCCTCATAATAGAAGCCACACAGAATAAACAATTTCAAAGGAATCCTAATTCAAGTTAAAAGTTGCCTCCACTGGCAACATTCCTGAAGTTGCTCCACAGATTATTCCATACTTTTAAAGCATATTCTTCTGTTGGTTTGTAAACATTACAAATAAGGCAGTTGGTTTATATGACTATACACATCGCTGAGGAAACATCTATCCACACACTATTTGAAATTTGTAAATTAAGAATGAAGCAATAGAATGGAAAAAGGCAGAGGAAGTCCAAATCCCACTTGTTCTCATAAACCTCAAGACAGTATTAATGTTAACCGTGGTACATGGTAAATTGGAGAGACAAGCATTCAAGTACTCTGAAAGATTCCAAAATGAAAACAGATTACTCAATTCTATGATGCAAGTAATTTGTCACAATCTGCTGCAGCTTGTAAGATACCAGATGTTATTGCAGGCATCTTTTAAAAGCCCTTTTATTTTTGAAAGGGGGACTTAAGTGCAAAATTCTCCTACAATACCAGAAGAAAAAACCTGTCTAATAAGCAGCAGTCATTTACCATCATTAGACTAAAGGGCTTTCTTGGAGATGTAATAAAATAATTATCCTAAAAAACTGTGTTTCCAACTAAGTAGACTATATCATACTATTTTTAAATAGTATAATATATACAATGATAAATACCATCATCAACAACTTAGTTTTGTTACAGTACATGGTACCTGTCAAGATTAAGTGTTTTAGAAGCTTGTTTTCCCTCTAGCAGTGTGTACCTACAGTGGTATTTTTATTTCAAGTTCCTTTTGAATGATAAACATCAGCATGTGACATCTTGTACTTCTGCAAAAGTGTGTGGACCAAAACAATAGAATATTTAGGTTTGTTTTTTTGTTGTTGTTTTTTGCATTTAATGTACAAGAAAACTCCTATTATTCAGACAAGCACTTAAAAGCAAGGAAATAAAGATTTAAGAACATCTACACATCAGAATTTGATTCTGAACTAGAAGTCATGGGTCACATAGGCACTTGCTGCTTCAAGACTTTAGGGTACTCAAACATCCTCTGCTTCAGCAGACACCTCTTCACAGACCAGCGACAAGACCACTTCTTTAGGGTATATCCTAAATAGTTATCATGTACAAGCAGAGTAATTTGCTGATCTCATGTGAAATTTAATCTTAGATGCAACTTCGAAACTCATTTATAAGCACAATACCAGCCAGATATAAATTCCAGTTTCTACTGTCTACAGTCAACTCCATGTATCACATTTTAATACTAATGTTTCATAAAACTAGTAAAGAATCAATATTTTTGTCTGAAAATACTTTAAGAATAAAAAGGAGGATGGTTTGAGCTAACATGGCTATCTTCAATAGTGGTCACATAATATGCTATTTGCACAAGTCTGCCAAAAAACACAGCTAAGCAGAAAAAACAACAGTGGTATGATTAAAAAACTGCTATGGTAATAGATTTTGTATTGGTTTACAACACTAATGCAAACTGAAAAGTCATTTGTAAGCTACACGCTGGTTTCAAATGAAACATGTAAAAAATGAAAATGAACATGTAAAAAACTCAAAGTTCTAATTAATTTAACTGTAATTAAGCAACAGCAAATATTAAGAAAAAAATACAAAAAAAAAAATCGGATGACTGCATTGAAAATAATCACTCGGAAGAAACCAGGCCAAAAAACACTAAGACGCTGAGATGGCAGACTCAGTGCAACCACTGTATGAGTTTGACTGCTTAAGATTGCTCCTGTAGTCTTAATTTAGCCCCGTTATATGTATGCATTACAATAGTCTTTAATTACATGATCATACAGTATTTTTTCCCCACCGGACTTGACTCTTATTTAGTACTCTGGCTAGACCTGTCTCTAACAGGATCAGAACTGTGTAATGAAGAGAATTATCAAAAAGACCAATTTCACAGCTGAAAGGTAGAAAGTCTACAAAACTAAAAGACTACTGGCACAGAAAGAATATCCTCACAGTTTAAGTACCCTGCTGCTGCCATGAAGAATTGGATGCTATCTCATGAATGCTGTGAAAGAACTACCTGCAGCACTACAAACAGCTTAAGCCAATTTTTCACAAATGGCTATTAGTTCCATGTTCCTCATATTCTGACTCTATAACTTGAGGTCTTCTGGAGGTCTGATTTGCAGAATTGCCAGAAACTCACAGCTGAAATTAAAGTCTAACAAAGATTTATCTTGAATACATTAAGTACTAAATAATGCTATGCACTTTAAAAAGATCAGATCAAATCCTTCACAGTTCAAACCAGACACCTAATATTAGTGAATATTTTTTACCTTATTCTCTAATTCTTAACTCATTACATGAAAAACTGGGAAACATGTGGCTTTATCTCAGGGACTACTGTGAAAAGCACACTGATGAAACATTGCAATATTACACAAACACTACATTCTGATTTCAGATGAAAGTTTGAGTAACAGTCACTAAATAAAGCACAGTCAACCTCTCTATTGAGCAAATCCTCACTAATTTAACACCATAGATATACACATGCATATACACAGTTGGCCACCTTGCAAGAGTAATGATACTTCCTACCTTGAATGCTCCACTTTGTAAACTTACTAATACTTTAACCTATGCATGCACATACATTGACATAAATTTCCTGTATTTTTAGGAGTAAACTGACAAAATATAAACCCCATCCTACAGTCACTCATATCCACGTATGTCAGCAGCAACTTTCTTTAGTTTTATGCAAGGTCCGTGTTACTGATAAAAGGATGACTGTCCTTGTCCGTATGAGCTGACTTTAAAAGGCTATAGACCATAGTACTGAGAGTTCACGGACAGTCCTCAAAAGGTGCTCTGGGCATCCTTCTCCAGTGAACAATGCTTCTCCTCCTCCACATCCCTGCTCTTGTCTCTATTTTCTCCAAAACACCTCAGGCTCCTGTTTCCATTTCTGAAGTTTTCTCAGTCAAGCCCCCTTGACGAACTTAATTTCTCATTCTACCTTTATGCCATTTATTTCTGAATTCTGCCTGGTGGGAATGGAATCTGACATATCCAAGCACGTGAAAACCACATTTTTTTCCAAAGACTTACAGTTTGGATGACTGTGAACATTTTCCATGGGAAAAGCAAGAGATTTCTCACATAAAGACCATCTGTATGCCATACATTGACCTTCTTTTAGATCATGAGAATGCTACAGCTTTTCATAATAAAAATCAATCTCACAGAGCAAAGAAAGTCAAATTTCTCTAGTCTTCTTTTCAGTAAAGTTTTGGAGATTTCAAAACAATTGACAAAGACAGACACATGGTTAGAATCAAGCAGTCTAATGGTGGAAATCTGGCAAGCTTGTAAGCATACAGGAAAGTAACAGGCAGTTTTCACTATAAGTCATACTATCAATTCTGCCTCTACTCCACAGAAAGAACTGGAAAGACAATCTTAGACAAGCTACTTTATTTCTTTACCCTCCATTTACAAGAACCATGATCTAAAAATAAAACATGGGTCATGGTTCCATAAGACATTAAATTCTACTTTTGAGTAAACTAGAAGCATTGCAATTCAAATCACTGAACTGGTATAAACATCATGAATGATTATGTCCCACTAAACCTTAAACCAGATCATGCAGTTGCTCTGACTTTGCATGGAAGCTGGTAATATGCACCATATCATGTTCTATCGCTAGTTCAACAGACATGGGATCATGTACTTGTATTTGTCCCACATTAAATTTGCACTCCAAGGCTGAATAGGGATAATATTAAAGAACATGAACCACACGAAAAACTACAGCAATTGTATGTAATATTCGAGTTTATTAACACTTCAGAAAGCTCTGTTCAGCAGAAAGTTCTGTTCATCCACAGCAAGATAGCAGCAGAAACAGATTTTGTTTAGAAACAAAAAGTATAACAAACTAGCTTTCATGTTTGTATTGGCAGTTTGATTGAACCTAACAGTTCACTTATACTACCACTGTCATTTTCCTATCTACTGTGAATGGCTATTCTAGCATCTACTAAATCATTGTTTTCCTCAAAGAAGTTACAGAAAATGAAGAAAACTGAACATTCATGCAAGCTGATGCAAATTCTTAAACTATAAGCTTAATATTGTATAAATGCAGTTCAGATATGACAAAACTCAAAATTTTAAAATAGTGGTTTGCTTTCTTTTCAAAAGCATGAAGAATTGCAACAAACTTATCTTGGCCCTTCTGACTTTCTTTTGCAAAAGGAATATGTCCAAGTACCCCAGATTTGATTTGTCTATGTTTTTATGCGCCTCATTACACTATATACTACATACAACCGCTTGTATGTGTAAAGGAGTATTCCTAAAATGAAAGTCTGCTTTCATCAACAGCATACAGTAAACTAATTTTTCAGGTTCTGTAACAGATTTCTGGTGATCTGAATACCACTAACAGAAAAAAAAAAGTGTCTGTTATCTTCAGATTAGACTAATTTATCCAAGCGCTTGAGGACACAGAAGCAAACTAGATCATTAAGAATCATATACTTTATGTGAAATAAGATAACTATGGACATCTTGAGTAGTAAGTGACTTTAGCCACCTTACCAATACCACCCTTAAGAGAGATTATGAGATTCAATTTAACTTAAAAACAAAAATGACAATGAGCAAAAGAGCTCATCTTCCTCGTATTCTACTGAATGATTAATAATTATGCTAGTGAACCATGAAAGTCTGAGCAAGTTCAACTCTTACTCATTTCAGTCACCAGACTCAGGAGAGCTTAAGCAATACTATTCAGTATTCCAAGATTAATTACTATTCAGTATTTCCAAGATTAATTACTTGCTTAGAAATCCAGCTAAAACAGCAAGCTGGATTTTTTTGTTTTTAATTCTGTATCCCTAACAGGGCATCTGGCACTAAGTACACACAACATAAAAATTATGACAATAGAATGCTAATCACAAGCACAAGTCATAAGGGAAAAAATGTTTACAGCATTATTTATGCTCCGAGTTCCCTAACTTCAGTCAGCTATGTGCTCACAGAGTTCAAATTAGCTGAAGACATTATTTGCATCAAATAGACAAAATAAAAATGTAAAAAAGTCTTGCGCTGTTAGGAGATTTCATTTTCAGCTTGCACAGACATAGGAGGACGCTTACTAGAACCCAAATCACTGGGGATACCGACGTATATGTTTCGAGACTCTACTGGTTAACTCTAAACAAGATTCTAAGCAAGCCAAAGTTTAGAGCAAACAGATCTTTGTTTAAACCAGAGACTCTCCAAGAGCAAAACAGCTACAAGAATCTTCTGTGCTGGGCCAGGTGATGGACTGCACAAAACTGTCACGAATACTTGCACAGTAATTATTAGCCTGCCTGGAAATTAAGATTCCTTTCACACACACTCCCAATTATTGCCAGGTCTGCTGTCTGCCCTCTGAATGTCACTTCCCTCGCTAGTTTAATCAGAGGCCTGAACTCATCTCTTCTAGGGCTCGGGATTCCTGGCCACTTGAATCTAGGGAACTATGCACCATTAGGGCAGGAAGAAAAAAAAAGAAAAAGAAAAAAAAGAAAAAAGGACACTTTTCTTCGCCTAAAACCCTATGCACATATACATGGGCTAGTACAGAGGCTCCCTTCCGGGCCTTCAGATTCCTCCATTCTCCCCTTGCCTTCCCCCAGACCCCCTGGCTTCCCCCACCCTGGTCCTATACAACAACTCCCACTCCCTGCCGGGCCCCTAGCCCCATCCACCTCCGCCGCAGTCCCACAGACTTCCCACCCCAATCCCACCGAGCACCCCCATGCCCTCTCAGACCGCCAGCGCCTCCCCAGCCCTACACACCTCCCCACGCTCCCCGGGGCGCCTCGGACGCCCCATCCCCCCTCGGGCCTCCCGACGACCAGCGCCAGGCCGCGCTCATAGAACCCCCCCCCGGGCCCCGCTCCGCAGACGCCTCGGCGCTGGAACTGCTCCCGCGCCGGGCCCCCGGCGCAGCGACCCCCGCCCGTTGGCGGCGTCCCGGCCCCAGCTGGGCCCCCGCCACCCGCCGCGCCCGCGGCCTAGCGCGGCCCCGGCCCGCACTCACCTATCAGCCGGCGCACCTCCTCCTCGCTCAGGTAGAGGCTGAGGCTGGGCCCCGGCCCGGCGGGGGGCCAGTGCGGGGGACTCACGGCGTGCGGGCGGGAGCTAGGGCTGGCCTGGCCCGCGGCGCCGGCAGGCAGCAGGAGCAGCAGCGACAGGAGGCGGAGG
>NW_028186482.1:625154-627821 GCF_003343005.1 Rhea americana
GCCCGCCCGGGCCTGCGGCCCCGCCCCCGCCCGGGCCTGGGCTTCCGCCCCCCCGCGGGAAGCTGCCGCCGCAGGGCAGCAGGCTGCCTGAGGGCGTTCCTGGGCCGGGGGGCCCCGCGTCGCGTCACCGTGCCGGGTGCCTCCTGGGCGGGAGCGGAGGCCTTCTCAGTTGGCCGGCTTAACTGCTGCTCCTGGTTCCCTGAGTCGGTGTGAGGTCTTTCTAGATGTTCCTGTGCCTGCTTCTGTGGTCGTTGAGAAATTAGGTTCTTCTGGTGTCTGCTTTTGAATGACTTCTCAGGGCTTTCTGAGAAGGTTCTGGTTCAATGCTTTCTGAATGGTTCTTGTTGCATTCAAACTGCTTTAATTTTTGGAAATGTCCCCGCTTCCTTTGCACTTCGTCAGCAATACCAGTGTTCAGATTCTCTCCAGCATCACCTGATGGCTGCATTGCCCATACCTGACAGACCTCTACATTTACCTGAGAGGTAACAGAGACATTCAAGCATCAGGTTTCATCACCCCCATATATATCAGAATGAAATCATGGATAGATACGTGAGTGGGAAGGGGGTAAATACCATGCACACCCAAGGCAGCCTCACAAACTCCTAAGGCAGCCTGTCAGATTGAATCACACTTGCCTTTAGCCCCGTACTCCTTACATAGCCCTATTGTCCTCTGCTGTTTTCTCTTCAGTCCAGTATCCTTTCAACCACACATCCTGCATACCATCTTCCCAGACAAACAGGGAGCCCGGCAGACTCACAGGCTGCCACTGATGCTCAGTGTTCAGTGCAATCGGCTGAGGTGCATGCCATTTATATAGTTTACTAGACATGGCTGAAAATACTTTGCCAAAGCAACTATTCCCAGAAAAAAGAGATTTTGAAAGGCTAACATTGATCAGAAAACTGAATCAGTGTCCACAAAGTTATCCTAAGTTATCCACAAACCTTTTCCTGGGTGCTTCTCTAAAATACTTGTACCCTAACGCATGGCAGCATGGGGAATAAACATGAGGAATTAGAGTTCTATGTGCAGTTGCAGGGCTGTGATCTCATTAGCATTACAGAGACATGGTGGGACGGCTCACATTCTGGAATGCTGCAATGGATGGATACAGGCTCTTTAGGAGGGACAGATCAAGAAGGAGAGTAGGGGGAATCACCCTTTTTGTGAATGTATGGGGCTCTACCAAGGGGTGGGTGATGGCCTGACTGAGAGCTTATGGGTAAGGATGAAGGGGCTGACCAACATGGGTGACACTGTTGTGGGTGTTTGCTACAGGCCACCTGATAAGGAAGAGGAAATCGATGAGACCTTCTAAAGATAGATAGAAGTGACATCTGCAGGCCCTGGTTCTCATGGGGGACTTTAAGCACCTCAGTATCTGCTGGAGCGACAACACAGCAGGGCACAAACAGTCCAGGAGGTTCCTGAAAAAAGGTCAGTGACAACTTCACGGCAGAGGTAACAGAGGAGCCAATGAGGAGAGGTGCTCTGCTTATTTATGAACAAGGAAGGTCTGGCTGGGGATGTGAAAATTGGGAGCAGCCTTGGCTGCAGTGACCAGGAGATGGTGGAGTTGAGGATCCTGAGAGGAAGGAGCAGGGCTAAATGCAGGATCACAACCCTGGACTTCAGGGGAGCAGGATTTCGTCTTTTCAGGGACATGTTTAGAAGAATCCCATGGGATAGGGCCCTAGACGGAAGAAGATTCCAAGAAAACTGGTTCATATTCAAGGATCACCTCCTCCAAACTCAAGAATGGTCCATCCCAATAAGCAGAAAGTAAAGCAAAGAGGGCAGCCTACCTGCTTGAATGAACAAGAAGTTCTCTGGCAAAACTCAGACAGAAGAAGGGCATATATAAAAGGTGGAAGCAGGAACAGATAACCTCACAGGAATATAGAGATATTGTCCCAGCATGCAAGGACAGGCCTAGGAAGGCCAACACCCATCTGGAGTTCAACCTGGTAAGGGATTTTAAGACAAGAAGGGCTTCTTTCATTACACAGCAGCAAAGCGAATGCTAGGGGAAACATGGACCTGCTGCTGAATGACACAGGGGCCCCACTGACCAGGGACACACAAAAGGCTGAGGTACTGAATGCTTTCTTTGCCTCAGTGTTAACTGCTAAGAGTGACCTTCAGCAATCTCAGGCCCTGGAGATCAGTGAGAAAGTCTGGAGAAAGGAAGACTTGCCCTTGGTGGCAGAGGATTGGATTAGGAATGACTTAAGCAAACTAGAAAAACACAAGTACATAGGCCCTGATGAGATGCACTGTGGTGGCTGAGGGAATGTCTTGATGCCATTGCAGGGCCAAACTCAATCACAGTTGAAAGGTTATGAAGATCAGGTGAGGTGATGGGGAACTAGGAGAAAGCAAATGTCACTCCAGCCTTCAGAGGAGTTGGCTTCAGTTGGCTTGACTGCCAGTCGGGGGCTGGACGCCTGTGCAAAAGCGAGACTTGCCGAGTTGTTYCCCCTTTTCTCCTCTTTCAGCAGAGCTGAAGTGACAGGTTGCCGACCGTSCGGGTGGCCCAATCCAGTCAGAGCTGTGCTGGTGGAGTGGACAGCTTTGTCTGAGCAGGAACCTCCAGCACAGCCTTCCGTCTCTTTCCCGCCACCTTGGCACCCTCAAATTGCCAGTTCTGCCTTAAGG
>NW_028186483.1:0-17968 GCF_003343005.1 Rhea americana
GTCTCTCTCTCTCCCCGTCTCATTTTTCCTTTGTTATTGCTTTATTTAGGCTCTAGAATGGATCCATGACAATGGGGAGTTTTATTTATCCACCCATACTTCCACTGGTTCCAGTATCCAGCACACTCAAGAGCTGTTAAAAGAGCATGAAGAATTTCAGATCACTGCAAAGGTAAAAGAAATAAATAAAAGGAAGTGACATGCAGAAAAACGAGGATGTCTGTCAAGCTTTTAGTTGCACTGACTTTCTAATCCTTATTTCTGCTAGGAGCAGAATAAAACAAAAGATTACATTTCAGAAGGTAATCACTCTGAAGGTCCTTTGATTTCCATTTTTACATCCTCAGGTCTGGGTTACTGCATGCTTATTTAGAGTATAAAACACAAAATATTTTATGACTCAGCTATGATTTAATTAGAAGATAGCAAAAAACTTAAAGCTTTGCTTGTTAGGTTATTCATTTTAGACAAACTGATTCTGCAATAACTTTTTGAGCTATGACAGCAGCATTTTCTTCCATATCTCTGGAGGCCTGTGCAGAGATGCAGGTGTCCCTTGTGAGGCTTGCTGGTTTTCCTATGTGAAAGAGAAGCAACTGTTTTAAGACTAAGTACCTGAGCTTTAGTAACCCTGTCTTTGCATTTCACTGTGAAACTGTCATCTGTTTCCACCTCTTGGGTCTCAGTCTTCATAGAAAAAAATAGTGGAGCCTAAGAAAGTGAACAAGTATTTATTTGCGCAAAGGACTACCTCAGCAGACAAGAGATCTGGAGATGGGAGTCGGACACGGACACATGGGAGAAAAGACAAGAGACTCCAGAAGGAACAGAGACCCTATTTGCTTTGTGAACATTTATTTTCTTTCTTCTGAGTTTTACTCCAACCTTTGCTCTGCTGGATTTCTTCCAGAATGCAAAGCACCATTCCTCCGCTATTTCCCGTGTCAGCAAGGGGATGACGTTCGTGCCCATTTCGAAAGGATGTTGTTGATCCTGCTCCCTTTGTGTTTTGCTGCTTGCTGGGAGGATGGCCCTGGCTTATCCTTGCACAGGGAATTCCCTAATGAAAAGAAATGCTCAATTGAGTGACCACTAGGAAAGAGAAAGAAAAAAAAACAAGGATGGACAAACCTTGTTGGTTTTCTATTGACTCCTTTACTTAACTCCCTGTCACTAAGGGTACTGACAATGTAGGTTTTACTCTTAGCCATTATATCAGAGAGAGATACGTGGAGGTATAAAATCATCTACTGTGGACAATTTATGATTTACGTGAAAGAAAGAGGCAACCAGTCTTAGGCAACCAGTTAATTGGGAAAAGCACCTTGTTACAGATTTGGTGGTTACTTACTCCCTTAGTTCCTCTTTCAGAACTATGTGACAACAAAATATAATGTGAAGAAAAGATTAAAGGATACAGTCTTAATCCTTTAAATTATAGCATATGACAAGCCCTAYGTCCTTCTCAGTATTTCAGTGATGTCTTTGCGTAAAGGAAGGTAGGTAGATGTTTGAGTCCTCGTGGGCCAGGCCCAGTAGCTGTGCTTCAGGAGTAACGAACAAAATAGCCCCATTGTATTAAACTACTTTTGTATTAATGCAAGAAAGCTACCCATACTCTAAAAAGCTTGCCTAGTAGAATTTAGGGTTGGAAATGATGCACACTTTTGAAAGAAAAACATAACCTGTTCTGGGCATGTAATAATAAAACCCAAAGAACCTATATTCATTCCATGCTATTTTTATTAGGAAAAAAGCATCTTTTTAAAGGAGTTTTGGGAAGAGTGGGGAGGAAACGAGCTTCTTTCATGGCTTTTCCACCTGCCTGTAGTAATTGTAATTGGTTAAGCAAAATTATCCGCTTCATGACAGATATAGCTAGTAACTGTTCAATATTTTCCCGTTTCTGTAGCAAACCAAAGAGAGGGTGAAGTTGTTGATACAGCTGGCTGATGGCTTTTGTGAAAAAGGGCATGCTCATGCAACAGAGATTAAAAAATGTGTCACAGCAGTGGATAAGAGGTACAGAGACTTTTCTCTGCGCATGGAGAAATACAGAACCTCTTTAGAGAAAGCTCTGGGTATTTCTTCAGATTCCAATAAATCAGTAAGTGAAATTTGATTGTGATGATAGACAAACAACATTTATTTGCATTTGCTATAGTTGTCTTTTTTTTCCTGTTGCCTCCTTTAATCAGTTCTTTCCTTTTTTTTTTTTCCTTAAAAAAAAAAAAAAAATAGAGCAAAAGCTTGCAGCTGGATATAATCCCAGCCAGCGTCCCCGGGTCAGAGGTGAAACTGCGTGATGCTGCTCATGAGCTTAATGAAGAAAAACGAAAATCTGCCCGCAGGAAAGAGTAATGAATTTATTTATTGTTAATCAGTGAGGGTGCATAATCAATTCTGATAATGAAGCATCTGTCATGGGTTGTMTAGGACCTTAGAAATTGGATAAAAGGTAAAAGAGAGCAATATTATTTGGTAGCTTTTTGTATTGTTCTATTCATATGCTTATTCTCACAGCTGATTCTAGCAAGTCAGGATCTTAAACTTTCAAAGTCATATTAGGCTTTTTTCAATGTGATTTTTTTTTAATAGAAATAATGTGAAATAAAAGGGTAAGAGTAGGAGGGAGGGCAACAGTTAATGAGTGTAACAAATGCAATGCATTTGAGGAAAAACTTTCATCTTCTTCCCCATATGTTTTTGCACTGCTTGATAATAGCGGTAAGTTGTTTCTCGTATTTTCCTCACTCATTCTCTCTTTCTTATGTTCTCAAATATTTTCTTACGGTTGTAGAAAAAGCAAAAACTGACAAGGAGAAAAAAGTGTATTCTAGTTATTATGTATTCATAGTGTTCTGGCAGACTGAGATTTGATCATTCTTTCTGTTGTCACCTAAGGTTCATTATGGCTGAACTAATTCAGACAGAAAAAGCTTACGTAAGAGACCTCCGGGAATGCATGGATGTAAGTTTTTTTTTTKKTTKKTTTKKTTTKKTTTTTTTTYCCCCGCTAATCTTTGAAGACAGGATTCACTCTGCTTTGAATTTTCTTCCAATTTTAACAACCAAACATGATCAGTCTATAGTTATGATACTAAATTAAGTGCCTTTCTGCTATTAAGATGATACAATTACATCAGCCACTTCAGAATTTATCCTGTATGTTTTACTTTTGTCGRTACCTAGTTTCAGTATTTGAATGCTTTTTTCCCAATTCAAAAGCTTTTTTTTGTGTTGGAGGTAGGAGGGGGAAAAGGAGGGGATACTTTATTTGCTTTGCTAGCGATAAAGAAGAGCTTGTGTTAATTCTCCTTTTATGTGTATCACGTGTTCTGCTGCTGGCTGGCTTTTTGAACAGAAATTCAGAGAGGTTCCATGGAAAAGTGCCCAGTAATTGTTACACCGGAGCAAGTAATGTTCGGTGGTAGCTATTGCACAAAACATGAACCTTTAGACCACAAACTTGACCTTGATGTAGAATAACCTGAAGCATTAGAGTTTGTCAAGAACACTATGAAGTTTAAAGGATGAAGTCTCAACAAATATGTTAAGTCGTTATTTTTAGAACTTGAATTTTACTGTCAAAGCTATATGTCACAAGGTATATGTGACACAATAAGCACTGTCACAAAGGTAGTTGTTGTTGCATGATCCTTCCCTCTCTTCTCTCCAGGAATATGTACTTAGAGATACCTAAATGCTTCTGTTCAGAAGTTTGATGACTTTCCATGAATCTTTTTTGTTTTGAACAGACATATCTGTGGGAAATGACAAGTGGAGTGGAGGAGATCCCACCTGGTATTGTAAACAAAGAACACATTATCTTTGGAAACATGCAGGAAATCTATGAGTTCCACAATAAGTGAGTGACTTATCTCCTATTTCCATATTACTGGTAAACCCAAAGGATGACCTGAGGGATTTCCTAACAAAAATATTGTGCATGTGAATAATGGCCACTTTTCCATCAAAAATCTAAAGGATTTCTTCTCAGAATTGTATCAATTGTTACTTTTTGCAGCCAGATAGGTATACCACTAGAAACTGTCTTCTCGATCTCAGGCTTCATTCAGTGTTAAGAAGTCATTTGGATCCTTAGAATATTTCTGGAAGTTTTTCGAATTCCATCTCAAAGAGATGGAAACTACTGAACTCGATAGAATAGCACAAACCACAATTTAACAGAGTTCTGTCATTCCTTCCATCATTCCTGACTTCAAGCCCTGACTGCTAATGGGAAAGAATAATTCTCCCTCCTTTTCCTTGGTTTTTTGAAGCTTCTGTGGATGTCCCACCATTACTGGAGTTAGTTGAGTACAGAGCTCTGAAGAGGCTTGTCAGCTACTTTTTTGAATGAATGAATGAATGAAATGACCCCTAAGCAGAGTTATATACAAGTCTCTGTTAGTTCATTGACATTTGTATTTGATTATGATTCTTCTAAGTAATAAAACATACCTAGCATATTCCARAGCTTGATTTTACATTCCTTTGTATGCTTTATGCTAGTTAACATTAGCATCCAAAAAGCAAGTCATCTCGTTTTTTCCATAAAGAGGGGAAAGCTATAAACTGTTGCTGAAACTGAAATAGCAGGGAACCTTTTTGATGGGAACAGCAGCAGTTATTGAGTTATACTCTTACGTGTTCACAGAGTAAGTCCAGTAGAGCAAATTCTGATCTTCACCTCTGAATTTGCACTGAACTACATTTTGTATTAGTTCTGATATTCCATGTTCTCATCCATTCCTGTTACCTTTTTTCTGTTAGCTCATGGTGTTAGTATGAATTACTGCCAGTTTTCTACCCATTTTTATTCACAGATAATAGATCAGTGTCAGCTGCTGTAATGAAAATGTTTCATGTACCTTATAATGTTTGTTTCTTCTTTACCCATAGTATATTCCTAAAGGAGCTGGAAAAATATGAACAGTTACCAGAAGATGTTGGGCACTGCTTCGTTACTTGGGTAATAAAGTCAGGTGTATTTAGAAGTAACAAGGGAGAAGAGAAGCATGAAGGGATGGAGATTAGCTGTCAAGTCATTTTTTTAAATTTAAATCTCTGTACCGCATACTTCAAATCTGAGTAAAAATGTATTTATTTTTAGCTGGAAAAATTAAGACATTGCCATCAGGTGCAAATGTCTGTTTGCTCTAGAAGCTGATATGAGTTACTAAACCTGCCTCAGGTTCACTGCATTTATCTTTAAGTCTTAGCTACTGTGAATAATCTACTTTCCTTACTTTCCTGTTGTTTTCAGTCTTACTTGCCTGATTTATTTTCTGCYGTTGCCACTTTGAATGCTGTGTAGTATAACCTCTGGAGACAGAAGATATACTCTCGGATAACCTGTTTAAATTTGCATTTTGTTGTGCAGGCAGACAAGTTCCAAATGTATGTTACTTACTGTAAAAATAAGCCAGATTCTACCCAGCTGATATTAGAACATGCAGGAGCATACTTTGATGTAAGTACTTCTTACGTCCATCTTTAAAACTGCAAAGGCATATTTGTATCAGTTGCTTAAAGCCAAGTGCCTAATTTACTAAGAAAATGCGAGTCCTTGAGCACTAATGCTGCCATTTAGTGTCAGCTTAAGAAAATAGATCATATATCTCACATTTGATTTATAATGTTTATATTGCTCAACTATCAAATTAAATGTAAGAAATTACTGTCACGTATAGGAGTTAAGCTGTTTTCCCATTCAGAACTACAAGCAGATTTTGATAGCCACAGCATGATCTTCAGTTCTCCCAAGCATATTCTGCAAATCTTAGTGTTTTGATTTGGTTAGGTTGCATTGTATGCAATAACTTTGACCAAGATTTCCATCTTTACTAGAATACCTTTAGAGTACAGTTGAATGTAGCAGTAATTCAGTTCAGTAGTGTTGTTCAGAACTGCTCATCCAACCATGCTGCTGATTCAGTGCCTAGGTTACTTAGGCTGCATGTAATATTCCACTGAGGGAAAGACTAAAATGCAGCAGCTGTCTTTATGGCATTGCACTAGCTGAGGAATTTTGGCCATGCTGAAGGATGTGTGCGTTTCTAGGATGCATTGGTTGAACATACAGATGATCCAGTTGCAGGGCTCTCCACCTCCTTTCCATGCTGAGCTATTGTAGCACTGTATGAGCACTGTACRGTTGTACAGTGACACCATACATCTTTTTAGAATTATTTATAGAATTAGTGGAAGGGAGATAATATAAAAAGTTAAATTAACCCTGAAGCTGTTAAGGTTATTTTCAAAATCTTTCACTAAGAAAACTGGTATTCTGAACATTGTAAGGTAAAATCTTTCTGTGTAGCCCCTGTTAAGTTTTCAGTGCCTGAAGAAGAGAAGTAAGTTAAAGAAAATTAGGCAGATAGAACAAAGTAAATGCACAGAAACACTAAGCAAATATTGTTTGAAAAATAACAAGGGGCTCTGATATATCTGTGTCAGAATGACTTCTTGTCAGCATCTCCAATGGAATGCCCTGTAGTGCTTACCAGTGATTTGAAAGCTCTCCATCCCCTGATCTGCCCCATAGATCCAGAGCTGGGAGTATGTAGAGCTGATACTGTACACGGGTATCTGCAGGMGTTTCCACTGACCCCACCACTGGACCATGTGAAAATGGCTCGTAATTGCATCTTGGGAGTGACTGAGGCTGTGCTGTAATCATGGTTAAAGGGTTCACAGWTTCAATGCGGTTGTGTGGTTTAAAATACATCTGATATTGTGATAAATAACAAATACTGGCCTTGAAGTTCAACACAGTCAGCACTGGAAATCTGTAATTAGCCCATCTAATTATAGTCTAGTTATATACTCCTCCTTTAGCATAGTGAAGGTCATCCTTTTTGTTGTTGTTAAATAGCTCTGTTTTCCTTTTAAGTGTTTGCTAACCTCGTCCCTTTAGCTAGGAAGTCATACTTCATGCTCCCCCTTGTGGCTTAATAGCAGCACTTGGGGGAAAATGCTTTCCATGACTATTAGCAGTCAGACTATAAGCAATCAAAGCAGGTAATGCCAAGAAACCCCTTCCTCAGCCTTCATGTAATAGTCCAAGCTCTGTTTCCTGAAACCCTCAAATTTGTTTTCTTTCCTCCCATGCAAGTAACAGGAAAAATACAAATTTTAAGAGAAAGTGATTTTGCCATGTGTTCAATATCCCTAATCATTACTATTTGAATTTAGGTTTGCTGAAACATTTCATAGGTAACCTGGGAGAGGTAATCACCTTTTATTTGTGCGAAATGAGCAGGCAGATGCAAAACGTAACTACTCGTTGTAGCTGGAATACCTTTCCATCCTGTCTTTTTTTTTTTCCCCTTGCTAAAATAGAAACTGGAGTTAATGTATATGACACACCCTTCAGAACGGACTATATGTAATTGTTGGTGCTCGCAATCCTCAAACATTTTTTTCTTATATGCAGGAGATACAACAACGACATGGACTGGCCAACTCTATCTCCTCTTACCTTATCAAACCTGTTCAAAGGATAACAAAATATCAGCTTCTTTTAAAGGTCAGCATTAATTCTAAGTTTTTTATCTGATTCTGCTGTTCTTAAGTGGGCAAAGCTCGTGCTAAAACCAGGACGGCTTTTTTACTCTGCACTCTGACTATAGCATCTCRGGCAGCCTCAAATATTGTGTGGTATTTTCTTAGGAGACCACTAAAAATGAAAACAAGCATAAATAAGCAACTTTTCATCCAGATTCATGTAAATCAGTAAGATACCTCTCTACAAATGCTTACAATGAAAATATCATTTGCATTTGCAGAGTAAAAAAAAAAAAGTAATTTGTGGCCGCATAGACAGTCATATTTTTGTAATGGTTTCTACAACAAATTTTGGCAAGCCAATAACTGTTTATGGTATTAAGACTGAAAAAAAAATGTATATATACTGATTGCCTGTAAAGCTGTTGTGCAAACAGTTGTTATTTGTAAGGTTGCATGGAAATGTCAAGTAAACAGTAGCTGTTAAAATAAGTAAAACCTTTGGAAACCTGTAGTTAGAGCTTTCATTCAATAAAAGGATGTCTTGTTGACCAAGCAGCAGTGTTCTTCAGCTGTTTTGGGTATATGTTAGGTGGCATTACTGTTTTGTAATAGCTCATTACAAAAGTAGCTGTAGCTGATATGTTGTAGGTTTCACCTTTCTAGCTGCTAACTGCCACAGAGTGTTGTTTTTAAAATGTTTGAAAAATATTCCAGGCCATTTCAGATCAAGTTGGATGGAAACTAGTCTGCTATTTTTAATTGAATCATATTGTCCATTCTTCCTTTGTAAAAAGATGTAATTTAGTTAAGTTATAACTTACAGAAATACTTTAGACTTTGCTGATTTAAGAAATCTTGTGGTACTGATTTCAACAGTTAAACTTTTGAATCTAAACATGCCACAGCTAAAATGTTATTGAAGTAGTGGGGTAGGTTGGCTTCACCAGGCTTTGCAGAGCTAGATGGGTTTGCTGAATAGTAAAATGGATTTATTTAAATGCCATTATTCCTTAAATTCCATTACAATATTTCAGCATATTCCATTCTCCATAAGCTCATGCTTATTGGTTTATAAAAGTTTTGTCTGAAGGATGCTTTTAACTATGTAAATATAGAGTACTTCACTGAATATTTGAAATGAAGCAATGTGATCTTTTTAGTGGCAGTAGTACAGAGCAGGTCTTTGGTGCCGTGGAAAAAGGACTGACGTGGAGGTCCTTCTGTGCTGTCCTGCTTTTCCTTGTCTTCATGACTTGACACCAAGTTGTTCTGGGTGTTCATGTAGCACTACATCTGATAGCTGTGTCTATGTTTATCAGAAAGATACTGCCCTTAATAAAATTTTTAAAGATTTATTATTATCCAGATGATCTTGTTTAAATTACAGAAGTGGGTAAGTGAAAGCTTGGGCTGCTCCTTGAAGGACTGATTGTGATGAATGCCAAGTATGTTATTGTGTAGTTTGAAGAGCGAGAAGTTCRAAATAGATTATACTTGTCAGAAATGATCCTTTACTTGTTAAAAGTAGTATTTAATTGTCCATTGTATTACTGTAGAAACACAATATACACTGCTCATGTCTGTTTTTCTTTTGCAGGAGCTGCTGACATGCTGTGAAGAAGGTAAAGGTGAGATTAAAGATGGCCTGGAGGTGATGCTTAGTGTGCCAAAGCGAGCCAATGATGCTATGCACCTCAGCATGCTGGAAGGTAGGAATCAGATTGGCTTTTTGATTTAGCCATATGCTGAATGTTAATCTTTTTAATAGCTTTTTAGATTACTATATGTTGAGAAGATCTGAAAAATGTGAAAATTCTTACTGAGGGATTGTATTTTATATAGCTTTTATATGAAGAACTCAAATTCATTTAGGGAAATGAGTTATGACAGGTAACTGATTTGTTTTTGGGGGTTTTTTAACTGTTTTTTATTCTAATCTATAGGTCTCTCTGCAGCATATGAAAAAGGTGTAGGCTACCAATGTTTTCCACTGCTGATCTAAATTTTAATAAGTAAATGGTCAGGTATAATGCCTTCAGCTACATTTCCCAACCAAGTATCCTTGACTTTTTTATATGAGGAGTTTAAATGTATTAGAGGTGATTTTGCTGATTTGTGTGTCAAATAATCGTCTCCAAGATAYTTGTAATTTCCACATCTGTTTGCTGCCTGTTCCATAAGAGACTTCTGGTTGAAATGAAATGTCTCTTCTGGCAGTGAAATGGCAACATAAGCCAATTTAGCCTGAATCTTAGCCAAAACAGCATAATCATGTTCATAGCAGATACTTGAAGTTGGATGTATGTTTCTGTGTGCTTAGAACAGCTTCTGCCAAAATCACTTTTGTAACTGGCACATTATCATGTGAGATGTTGCCATCATTTATTTAGTAATAAAATTGTGGGATTTTAGCCAGGTTCTTTGAAATGAAAGCAGTTCATTTGCAGTTGCTGAATAAAGACTTGTTGGTGTTTTCAGTCAATATTCCATTCCCTTCTTTGTGCCTCCTAGTATTAAAACAGCTTGTCACAGAATTTTCAGTATCATGTAAGTTACTGTGAAACTTCTGCTTTGACATGTGGTCCTCAATCACGTGAACACACAAAATCTTCTCTGTGCTGTGACTAAACAATAGGGATGTTGGTCAGTCTACAGGATCACTTCCAAATGCTTTGTTCAGGAGATGGTGTTAGAATAAATGCTGACCAGCATTAGTAATAATCTTTTAACCTTGGAAATGGGACTCTGGAGAATATCCTAATCTTTTACATAAGTTGGTTTTATAACAAATCGTATGTGTATAGTTGAGTCATCCCGTGTTAGACAAATATAGTGAGTTGAGCACATTTCCTCTTTATGTCTCTGGAGATTTCTGAATGAACATCCTAATACAACTTGCTGCTGATGCTCTCCGTGCTGTTACCCTGTTTAGAACAGTATGAATTGTTCTGTTGAGTAGACTGGTGCTTTTCTGTTCAGAGACTATTGGCAAGCAATATCTCTTTAAAATTTGTTTTTGTACCACTCAGAAGAGTATGGTAGACCAGTTTCTGTTATCCTGCAACCCTACTTCCATGTAYTGGACTGGGAGAACATGGTGCAACTAGGACAGAAGTAACTCGTTGATGTTCTTAACCTTCAGCCTTATGTTGCATCTCAGGATAAATAACCCAGGTGGTATTTCTTTATTGTGGACCAATGTTGGAGTGAATCAATTGCAGATTGATCATATGGCAACAGCTCCAAGCTGCCATCTTTCTCTCCCCCATTGCAACATGGAAGCATGCTTGTTACATGTATAATAGGGAAGATGAACCACCAGAAGATACGGCATTTGGAAGCTGGCCAATGCTCTGCTCTCCATTTGCTTGGTAGTTGTGCACATTCTACAGTAGCAGGAACCTTGTAAGAAAAGTAACATCTATGATGAAAATATGAAATGCTGACACAGGAAAATCTGTCACTTACTGGTGAAACACTGCCAGAAGAGTTGATAAACTTCTTAACAGTTGGATCTCTAAATTTAGACCTGGACTTGAGTTACAGTTAAGTAGATTATTATGCTGAAATCAAGTCTTGTTTTTCAGCATTCTGTCCTTTGAATCCCATTTTTTGCAAGCTGCATTTAAAAAAGAAGTCAGATAAAGAAATCACTTAATAAACAAAAGCTCTGCTTTTAAATTTCCTCACATTATTAACTTTTCATGATGAAACTTTCCTCTCTCTGATTTTCTAGGCTTTGATGAAAATATAGAATCTCAGGGAGAGCTCATCCTTCAAGAATCCTTCCAAGTATGGGACCCCAAAACTCTAATTCGAAAGGGCAGAGAGAGACACCTTTTCCTTTTTGAGATGTCCTTGGTTTTCAGTAAAGAAGTGAAGGACTCCAGCGGGAGGAGTAAATACATTTACAAGAGTAAACTGTTTGTAAGTACAAGAGAATAGATGATCACATTTAGAAAAGTCTGCCTAGATGATTCAGTGACTAGGCTCGGATGGCTTAAACATGCCTTAAGAACTTGAACAACTCTTTCAATGTGCTGCAGAAGTAGCCTTGAAAACTGTAGATTGTGAATCTTATRAGCTTACTGTTTTGTTATGCTTTGGAGAAGAAAGAGTAGACTGAAAATAACTACCGAARACTGGATATCAATCTTGGTGTGTCATGACTAGGGGAAACCAAAATTGGCTAGACTGATTTTGTTTTAATTATGTATATAATTGCTGATTCTTTAAGACTCACTTGTATAAAGCAGAAGGGTGGAAGGTTGGCTTCAGCTTGTTTGTTTACTATTGCTGTTGCAGTAATCTTCTGGTTGAAGATTCATTCTGGTGAATATTCTGCAAATAGTGGTTTGCAAAGGCAAGAACCCTTTGTCATGGAAGGGTTCATTCCAGAATGTATACTGAGTTTAGTAGTCTCACAGTAATATTTTGTGAATGGAATAAATTTTTATAGCCCACTGAAAGGATATGAAGGAAACATTTTTCCTTGTTTAAAAGCAAGCCCTTCTTGCATTCCTCATCCGTGGTGCATTTGTTTTCCCTGTGTTACTTTGCTTTCCATCTGGGCACATTCTACTACTTCATTTCAAACACTTGTTGTCTCATAATAAGGTAGCTAGCCAGCAGCAAAGCTGTGGATGTTTTGTTGTGCACGTCTTCAGTGCCCTTAAGAACTTGAAATATAAAAGGTAGTAGAGCAGGTTACATCAGCTTCTGAGGCATTACAAGGGAGAAGAGACAGAGCTGAAAAATTGGTCTCATAAGCTTGTCCTGTCAGTTCCTCTGGTGAGACCTAATAGTAGCCCTAGTCCTGGAGAAATTACTGGAAATATTCAAAATTATCATTGTACCTCATATTTAAAATACAAGTATATCTTTTTGCCTTTGTATCCTACTTTTATATCCAAAATATTTCATAGTATCAATTGCTTACTGTAGCAATTCTTATAGCTTGATCTTAAGTAAAGGCATTCACAAAGATGCTGAAAGCATGTAGACATCTGTTGCCYGGTATCCTGTCTGTAATCTGGAAGTTGTTTTAGTGAATTGAGTCTCATGTTGAGTGTGCTGACCTTCACGATTTCTCCAGCACAGGATACTCTGTGTGATTTGTGGTAGCAGAGGAATRTGTTAATGATCTTTCAAAAGAAATGAAGTGGCCAAAAGCCTAAGGAAGACTATAGAAACAAGGCAAGTGACACATTGCTGGAAAACTCTCCTGGTCACTGTCATTTGGCTGTTCAGGAGCTTCCTGACCTGGATGTGCTTTCTATGCATTCAGTAATGCCCAGTGGTTTTCTTTTCCGTGAGTTTGTCCCGTGATCTCTTACCACTTTTTGCATTTACRTTGTCCTTTGGCAAAGAGTTGTATTGCTCAGCAGAACAACTTATGTTTGGTTTTGAACCCAGCTCCTAGTAGTTTCACTTCATGCCCATTACTTACTGTTTTGAAAAAGGCAGTTAACCTGTGTCTGCCTTGCTAGTCATTGTTTTATAGCCTTCTACTGTATCCTGCCCCAGCTGTCTGTTGTAAAACTAATAAAGCTCACAAATATACTGATGCTTCTTAAATTTATTAGATTTTAAAAAATAAACAGCATTTAAAGTAGTACTGTCCTGCCCATTCAGACTTTCTATTGCAGCATGCAGTAGGATATTACTTTGTTTGAATTACTTAATGAAAGATTGGTTAAGTATTTTATAGGCTTTTTATCACATGTAAAATTTGTTAGAGTCAACTTTAAAATGCATCACAGACTTTTAAATATTTCAGTGAAGGAACATCCATTTTACCAAAAGAGACGACAAAGCTGAACGGATGGGTTGTTCTTCTAAAAAAACAATGAAACGAATTGGCATCCCAATGAGACTACAACAAAATACTTTTTATCAGATTCTGTGTCTCCAGAATCTTTTGTAATGAGCCARTGTAAGTTGTGAGACGTATAAGGGGAAAATTCAACTTCTGTTGTGCATGCAACATATAGTCTTAAATCTTTATTCATAAAATCAGATGATACAAGAATGCTTAGCTCTTTTAGAGTCACAGATCTTATAATTGGACCTATATTCCTTAGTTAGTGTTTTCTTTTGCCATAGCTCCTATATGAGTTGCTTAACTAGAAGCAAATTCACACGAATGAGAGGTTATTCCAGTAGGAAAGGAAAACRTTTTGGATGATAATTTACTATAAGATTCTGACATTAAAGCATCTCCGAAGAGTGATTGGTTAATATGAGTGTCCCTCAAAATTCTCCAGAGTGACTGAATTGATGAATATTTTTCGTCCATTTCAGAGGGAAGGAATCATAGAATAGAATCATAGAATCAGTAAGGTTGGAAGGGAGATTATCTAGTCCAACCTCCCTGCTCAGCAGGGCCACCTAGAGCATGTTAGACAGGGTTGCATCCAGGCAGGCCTTGAAGATCTCCAGAGAAGGAGACTCCACAACCTCTCTGGGCAACCTGCTCCAGTGCTCTGTCACCCTCACAGTGAAGAAATTCCCCCTCACGTGCAGGCGGAACTTCCTGTGCTTCAATTTCTGCCCATTGCCTCTTGTCCTGTCACACGGGGCAACTGAAAAGAGTTTGTCCCCGTCCCCTTGACACCCTCCCTTCAGGTACTTCTACACGTTGATAAGATCCCCCCTCAGTCTTCTCTTCCCCAGGCTGAAGAGGCCCAGCTCTTGCAGCCGTTCCTCATAGGGCAGRTGCTCCAGCCCTCTGATCATCTTYGTAGCCCAAGCAAACACACTAGAACAGACAACTTTGGCAGAAAAGAGATACGAGTCATAGAAGATAGCAAGAGAATTCTCAGATATATCTTATCTGAGCAAAAACACTAATATCAAGAAGTAATGAGTGTTCCCTGATGGAAATCGACAAGGAGAGAAACCAGCACCATCTTCCACTCAGCATTTTTTTTTTTTTTTGAGTCATAAGGTTTTTGTTACTAATTAAAAAAAATGTAAAATAGGCAATTTGATATTTCAGATCATAGATACAATTGTTTATTGTTACTTTATTGGAAAAAGTTATTGACTTGCAATTGTTGCTCTTGAAGGGAAAAAAACTGAATAAAGGATTCTTCAAGTATATGAATTAGATTTGAGCTTCTAAAGCTCCCTTTAAACAGTAGAGTTCAACTGTATAGAATATTGACACCCCTTTGTCACTACTGAGACAAAATTGTCATGGTGTAATAAATATTTTTTCTTAATTCCAGACTTCTGAACTGGGTGTCACAGAACATGTAGAGGGAGATCCCTGCAAGTTTGCTCTATGGGTTGGAAGAACACCAACTTCAGACAACAAAATTGTTCTCAAGGTAAGTGTAGTGGACGTGCTTGTAAACTGTACACTGAGTCTTGCTGTAGCTGTTATTCCTACCTGTTGGGAAGGCTCCTGCAGTGAGCRATGACTTTTTCTGCTTGCTGCAGGACAGATACTGACAGGTAGATAATCTTCCTTTGTCTGTAATCAAATGGGTGCATCTAACCCAAGTGGCCTGAAAACAGAGGAGAGTCTGTGTAGTCTATCTAAAGATTAAACAAACTGTCTCTCACCAAAGCAGAGTAGAATGAGGTTTGATCTAATTTGCTCTGCTTTCCTTTCTGCACTAAAATTCTGTAGCTTGAAGGCTTTGGCCATTAACTGACCAAGCAGCTCAGAAGACTACAGACAAATCATGGCATCAGCAATATATTTTACATTAAAGCTACTGCTGCACATTGCTGAGGTTGTTTTCCATTGCCCATATTTTTACTCAAAAATAGAAGCACTATGAAGGAACTTACATGTTTGTGGCTACAAGTTTTTCTGAAGATGCTTGCCTTTGGGTGAGAGCACATGCAAAGCATGAAGATAATGCCTGTAAATTCTGAGTCTGGGGAAGTTAAAGATGTCAGAAGCATGTCTTGTCTAGCTAGGAGAATGGCCAAATCCATTTTTCTTGTGACTCTGGTATGTAAACTGTGACCTACTGTTTCGACTGGAGAACTTTTTTTGTAATACTGCAAGCAGCTATTGGGCAGTTTCACATATTTTGAGGACTGTGTCAACTTGGAAACTTTTCTGTTGTATCACTTAGCAGAGCTGAGCTCAAAGAAAAGCTCATTTTCCCTTTTGCAAGTTACAATGCATAATATTAAACTTGTTTATGTTTTCAGATATATTATCAGATATATTATCAGTAACATTTATGCCTTAATTATAGTGAATTCTAGACTATGGAACAGCTCCCAGTAATTTTGATATACCCAGCAGTCAATGAGCACAGTGAAATGAAACATAACATCAGTAAATAATACATTTTTTTTGGTTTTAATACTCCTTTAATTTTACAGACCATTTCTTTTTGCAGCCTGAAATGGCCTTCCCAGCATAGAGCAATAGAAGAGGTTTTGTTTTTAAGGGCTGTCTACGTAAGGTGGCTTCAAGGTGTTCCTGTTCTTGTCTGAAAATATTTTTATTCTTCCAGTATAAGATATTTAGATAACTTGCATGGTATATTAAACTTTTCAAAAATTTTGTTAACTGTTTGTTTCTTTTGAAGGTCTAAACTACCACATCCTTAGCTCATTAATACTATAAA
The DNA here is from genome assembly GCF_003343005.1 of Rhea americana. Lineage (NCBI taxonomy): Eukaryota > Metazoa > Chordata > Aves > Rheiformes > Rheidae > Rhea > Rhea americana. Next base: position 16,116 of record NW_028186483.1, read on the forward strand.
TAAATTAAATGAAAACATAAATAAAAGATTTGGGAGATTCTATTTGTGTTTGACTTCTTTTCTTAGCTGATACTGTTTGTTGAAGAACCAAAGCTCCTTTTCCTAACTGTTTATCTGTTCCTGCTGTTCTCCAGCTAGAATCCCATTTTGAAATCTTTCCCTGTTTCGGTAATTTTAATAATGTATTAAAAGCCTAATGTTTTAGAAGAGGGTCATTAAGAAAAGTAGCAGATTACTTAAAGTAATTTTTTAAAGTCTACACYGTTGTTTATGTTTAATATCTTTTCAGATAGAGAGTAATAGAATTAAACAATTGGATTATGCGATAGGCAACTGGGTATCGAAGTGTTTTCTAGTGTATCTGATAAATACTGATGGTATCTTACAGGCAGTTATTAAGACAGAMTCCCTAAATTAGCTGTCTGCTCCCGGGTAGGTTTCAAATGTGGGAAAAATAGTACCAAAGATCAGCATCTTGGAAGTGTACATGTTGCAACATGAGTTTAATTTTCTGTCAATATTAGCAGATTGTTGTATAAATTTAGAATTGGTATTTTAAATTCATGCTGTATTTTAGGCCAATTTTTAAGCTGTTATTACTAGGCTTGATATGGTAAGTCAGTCCACCCTGTCTCACTAGATATCTACTGGGCTTCAGCCTTGTTTGGCCTTCAAGTTGAGATGATTTTTACATGAACAACATTAATAATATTGGGAAGCGTGGAATAGTGGCAGGAGTTCAAAATGAAGATAGCAAGCTTGAATTTTCTGTGTTCCAGTTTTCAAAAATGATTCACAGAATTAATCTTTATACCTTCCTCTTTGTGTTCATTAACTGACTATATCTGTGGATCTTCTCAGCTATAATAGTCCATTGTGGAGATTTTGTTTCTTTTTACTTATCAAAGGCATCCAGTATAGAGAATAAACAGGACTGGATTAAACACATTCGGGAAGTGATACAAGAAAGGACCATTCACCTGAAAGGAGCGTTGAAAGAACCAATCCACATACCCAAAACTGCACCAACAACAAAACAGAAAGGAAGAAGGTAAGTGGTATTTAAAATAATGAGAGATCTCCCAGTACACCATTCCAACACCACTGCTTCCTCTGTTGTGTTGAATTTCTCATGGCTTTCAGTGGATTGCCCAAAACCAAGAGTCACTGTGGCCGATTTTACCTTATAATTAATCTCAAGTTTCCTGCTGTCCTGAACAGGTTAAGATTTCTGCTCTGAACAGTCCTTAACTTGTGTAAATTCAGCCACTGTAAATGGAAGGGATTTGGAACTACAGTATTTTTTCTTCAAGACAGCTGTGCATTTTAGATTTTTACAATTCTGCATGTATTATTCAGGTTCTTGATTTTCTGTGGGATTTAAAATGCATGACTGAGGGATCTGCTTGGTAACTTTGGCAAAGTGGCTGCATGAGTTTATTATCATGGTTCTGGCTGACTTGTCACCTGAACTCCAGCTGGATGTAGTCTTGGAACAAAAGAATCTATATGCTGTCTCTTTGAAGCATAAAACATACTAAGTGCTGAATATCTGATTTTTGCATCAATTGTTTTGTCTTAGTCTCCACCGCTGCATTACTTAGGTGTTATTCTTAGAGCTACAGGTAGGAGCTATCATGTTTCAAACACAGTGCTAATATTGTAATGAAAACTAAATTATTTGTAGAGATGGCGAGGACCTGGACAGTCAGGGAGATGGTAGCAGCCAACCTGATACTATTTCAATTGCCTCACGAACCTCCCAGAACACACTAGACAGCGATAAGGTAAGTTTCCTACATGTTGCTGTTTTCCAAGAGGAAAAGCTTCATGCTTTAGTACAAATTATTACC